>NW_006799777.1:835194-858030 GCF_000442215.2 Lipotes vexillifer
AATGAGAAACACATTTATTGACCAGATTAAAGCATTTGTGTAGTTCTTTTTCCCTCTGGCCTTACATTATACAGTGAGGACAGTGTTTTCCATTTATTTATTTATTTATATTTTATATTAACAATGTTGTGATAATTTCAGGTGTACAGCAAAGTAATTCAGTTATATATATACATGTATCTATTCTTTTTCAAATTCTTTTCTCATTTAGATTGTTACATAATATTGAGTAGGGTTCCCTGTGCTATACAGTAGGCCCTTGTTGGTTATCCATTTTAAATATAGCAGTGTGTACATGTCAATCCCCAAATCCCTAACTAACATTTCCTCCCACACTTCCTCCCTGGTAACCGTAAGTTGGTTCTCTAAGTCTGTGAGTATGTTTCTGTTTTGTAAATAAGTTCATTTGCATCATTTCTTTGTAGATTTCACATATAAAGGATATCATATGATATTTCCCTTCCTCTGTCTGAGTTATTTCACTCAGTATGGAAATCTCTAGGTCTGTCCATGTTGCTGCAAAGGGCATTATTTCATTCTTTTTAATGGCTGAGTAATATTCTATTGTACATATGTACCACATCTTCTTTATTCATTCCTCTGTTGATGGACAAATTTTAGTATATTTTTATCAGAAGTCTCTATTGGTGTAAATATAGTTAATTGTTGCGGATTTTATCTCATAATTTATTTGCACAAATACACAAAAGGTTTTGATGGTCTCTCAGTAATCAGTAGTTTTTGAGATTTAATTTTAATTTGACAAACCAGATGAAAGCAAGGATGAAAAATACATTTGCACAAAGATATAAAACCGAACTTGAATAAGAAACAAGGACCTCATTATACTTTTAATTTAAAATGATCACCTTACAGATATAAAACACACTTGCATAATCAGAATTGTTAAAAACCTAGTCAGGGAAAATTCCCCAAAGAGCCACTTGACACACCAGGTCAAAGCATAGTCAAGAGTGATGCAGACCAAAGAATATGGCTCACCATTTTCTACCCATTGCTATGGCATGTAGGATCATAAACTGTTTGTTATCAAAGGAGATTTGGGAGAATTATTTTTATTCAATATTTTTAACATTGAAATTATTGAGAAAAGACACTAATTGCTTTATTTTCTTTAATTTTTTCCTAAATTTCTTGTCATCTCTTTCATTTCTAACAAAACAAACCCTTCATCTTTGGCACAGCAGGGCTCCGGAGAAAAGAGGTTATGGTAGAGGAAGTCTGGGCTATTCAGAGAATAATGCCTTTTGCAAATCAATGACTGCCTCTACTTGTCTAACTTCCAAACTAAACTCTGGCAAACAACAGCATATAACCAACAAAACACATACAACATTTCCTGAGTCTATCTTACTCCACATCTATTCTGCTTTTCCTAAACTATACTTCCTAGGTATATGCTAAGAAGCATGTTAAACTGGCATTAGGGGTGCAAAAATAAACAAGTGTTTTGTTTTCAAATACTCATAATGTAGACAGTAATTTACCAATGTGTTTGAATATTGTATAAGAACAATAATTTGAGTAAGCCCAATGTACGTGAGTAGCAATGCAGAAAGGAGGAGTGTCAAATAACCTAATGTTGGAGGCTATGAAAGATGAAAAAGACCTTACAAAACATGGAGGAAAAATCATTTCAGGCATTGAAAAGAGAAAAAAAATGAAAGTATAAAAGAATGTAGGTAATTGCATACGGTTTGGTATTTCTGAAACATAATGTAAAAGAAAAAAGGAGAGAAGTTTTGATTATGGCCAGATCATTAATGAGTGTATTAGACTTCATTAGAATTTATTGTGTAAGCAGGGAGAGGTCATTGAACGGTCTTAAACAGGATCGCGACTTAATCAGATTCGGGTAGAGGGATGATTCTTATAGCACATAAATGATGATGTGGAAGGGGCAGAGATTAGCAACAAGGAGAGGAGTTAAGAGTCTATTACACTATTACTCAAGTATTTTAAAGAATATCAATAAAGAAACATACATGCCAGTCTTTAAAATATGAATGTCCTTAAAAAACTAGCAGGTGGAAATTATAACTTAAAATATCTTCTTTTCATTGTTACTACATTAATCATATGATCCTTTGATTTTAATAAAAGCAAAAAAAACAAACATTTTGAAAAGATGGGTGATAGCATTATAAAATGTTAAATAATTCACTTACATTTTTCAAATTATGTAGCTTTTTTAGTGAATTTCTCTAGAGAATTCTCTTTCTTACAAGAAGTGTCATTTTTTTTTCCTTCTTCAAATCTTCTTCATGTAAATGGGAATAAAACTTTCCTAGAATATCATTAGTTGCCCCAGTGGTATACTAGAATAGCCCTTAGCATATTTGAAAACAATGTTAATATTTTATTCTCCAGTCTTGTTATTAAAATAACCACTTAGTTTCTGATATTCCAAATCAGACTGGTAGCCTCAATTAATGGAGAAAATTCAGTAATTTGGTAAAAATTATCCACTTCTCTGCTAATTTCATGATTATAATAGTTATAATTTAGCAGGAGATGATGCTTTGAGTATACCCTTGCTCTACTCAAAAAGTTCCTATTATATTTAATTCAAACAATTCTTTGTATAATTTCAGGAAAGTTAATATGAGTTAGGCTGAACACCCTAACCAGTGACTAAAGTCTTATAACAACAGAGTTGCTCTATTTCAGATAAGACAATGACCACCTACGTAGATGTTTTCTGTGTACATATGTCTATAGACACACATGTTTACTGCAATGAACAAGTCATTCTTTGTTTAAGCAAGTAAAATTATTTCTCTATGCAGTGTTCATAACTTCTCCCTCTGCTGCCTCCAATTCTTAAGATAAAACAAGAAACAAACTCCTCCATTATGTGTTTCCCCAAGGGTGATTTATCATGATGTGACCTGGACCTCTAAGGCCCCTACTTGAAAGTCTCATTAAAGACTATTTTCTATCCTTTCTCTTCATTATACAAGTTCTAATTCTCATAGGCTAAGTATGATGAGACTACTCACAGCAGAAACATACTGCAAAGGTGAAGAGAGAGCAAATATTTCTACATGTCAAGCACATTGCTTATTCTTCTTCCTAGTGACAAAAACTCTTCCCAAGCTAATTAATAGGGAAATAGATTTGAATAAATTTTGTTCTAAAATAACTGTTAAGTCCCAGGAAAGAAAAGGAAAATGTGAGGAGAAAATTGATAACTGACTGTCGCTGGAGCTCTTCTTGCATAATGTAGGAAAGATTGTTGACACCCATAGCCATCTATAGAAACAAGAGCAACAGATACACTCTGGATGGACTCAGTGATTAATGAGCAAGAAGGAGGACTACAGTGATGGTGGGAAATAGCAAGCCAAGTTAAAGCAAATTTTATTCATGAAAGTTGCTCTTATTTTTTCTTTGTTAGCTTGAATACTTCTTCTCTAAAGAAACAATGACTCACTTTTTTATTCATCATTTGACATTTTTACATATTGCATGGAATTAGCATTACACTTATTTTCTTTGAAAATAAAAAATAAAATTTAAATAAATAACTTGAAATTTGTGTAATTTGGGGGGGCTTACAAAGTGGGTTCACATAAAGTATTTTGTATCAAATTTAAAATGAAGCTTGTGTGAAGGTGTGAGAACATTTAGAAAGTTAATCTCATAAAATTTAGACACAGATTAGCAGGTTAAGTGGAAAGCCCAATGTTTGGAAGCTGAGTGGGCAGTGAAGAAATCATGTAATCCACCCTCAACCACATCCTTTCCACAGCTTCATTCATGCTATCATACCTAAATATAAATTATGTGGTTCTTAGAAGGAAGAGGAGGGGGAAAGATTCAGCTTTCCACAGCAGAAAGCTTATTGAACTTAGATTTAAAGACTTAAGTTCTATTTCTGGCTCTTCTAAATTTTAGTCATATATCTTGAGGTGTGATAAGATTTAAAAGATATAATGAATTTGAAAGAGCTATACAAATTGTATGTAACTATGCAGTTGAAAGTTATTATTCTAATCATGTCATCAGTCATTTACCTCCTTAATGCATCCTGCCTTAGTTGATATTTATTTGATGATGATTTAGAGGTGTACAATCAACGTCCCCAGGTGGTGTGTTTGAACTACTCAAGCTATCTCCACATCTCTATGTTGTTGCCCTACATTCTTTATTTTGGCCAAGGTGAATATTTTTCTTCTCTCTTTGGATTTCAAAATATGTACTGAAAAAGGGAAAAAGCAGGTGGGTGTATGTATCCATACCTCTGCCTTCCCTCATACCCCTTCCCTATGCCATTTTTTATCAGTGAGATCCCTCATTCTTTTCTTTCTTTACCAAGCAATAAGACTTGCTGCTGTAGAGCCATTGGTTTCTCAGCAGCAGATACTGTGAATGACCCAGAAGGAGCTAGAAAACTTCAAATCCTGCTTCAATACTCCTTTGATAGCTGGGGAAAAGCTAGAGGTAGACACAGAGAATTTAGTTACCTTTAAAAATAAAAAATAAAAAAAAATAACCAACATCTTCCCCACATTAGTTTTCTCCATCACTCTAGTAAGGAGTTGCCTATCTCTTTTGTGTAAGCATTTCAGTTGTACATAGAGCATGTGAGTTCAACTTAGCATCACTGATGGGCATTGAGGGGGTAGGAAAGGGAATGAAGGTGAGATATAACAGTTTATTAAAATCAGTTTTGTAGAAGAGATCAAATACATTTAGTTTTATTAATTTATTCTGCTGTATTTATATATTCTGTTACTTGACAGTTTAGCATTCTCTCTTTACTTTTATGTTACTTTAATGCCTGTATATAAATCCAAATGTAAATATTCTGCAAGAGAATCTAACACAAATACTTTAATTTTCAATTCACCAAATACTCCTCTGGTTGTACTGAATTCTCATACACTGTAAAAGCCATGGAAAACATGAAATAAATGCTATATGGAAACATTTAAATATTCTGGTTCAGTGAACTGGCACAAGAGGTTGCTGCAGAAAGTGCAGATAAGTGATCTAAAGCAGCCAAGGGAACATGAATGTGGAAAGAAAACTAGAGTAAATTATTTATTGACCACCTACTTAGAGTCTGGAATTCTTCTGGTTCTTTGGGGGGGCTAAAACATGTTAAATGCATGGTCTCTGACAGAGAAACCTGCAGTCTAGTTAGGGTGAGAATTAGGGCACATCAACACTATTGACAGTAAAAAGTGACTTTTTTTCATGTAAACTATAAGACTGTGTTCCTATACTAGTTTGAATAATGATTGAATGGGACATCTTTATTTTTATTTGGTTAAACAAGCAGAAGTTTATCTACTCATGAATGAAGTGTATGTTAAACCTTAGTATTATCAATCAATAACTGTCTTTAATAGATATAAAAAGTAGGAGTATTACTGTGAACATATATTACAAACAAGAACATAAGAAAAAAGGAAAATGATACATTCAAATCATCTTCAAAAACAGCTTTTTATTTGTTTTTGTTTATTTTAAAATTTTGGATAATAAAATATATAAAATATACACAGACCATAAAAAATAATGTAAACTCCTCTTATTCAGAGATCTGTAACATTTTAGTGAATAGTCAATCATTTATGAATGCATTCAACAAATACTTATTGTTGCCACGTGGTAAACAACCTTAGAAACAAAAACACACACATACATCTCTGCCTTCATAGACCTCAAGTATCTGTAGTACTTTACCTGTAGTAAAGAGATATTAATCCAATCATTAAATTAAAAAAGTAAAACTGGTTCTGTGAAAATTCATGGGAAAGCAGCATAATGCTAAGGATGAGATTAGTGAGTAAGAATAAGTATAGTATCAGGATGTGACCTAACAGGAAGATCAAGAAAGTATTCTCTAAGGAAATTAGCTTGAGCTGAGAACATAAGGATGAGTAGAAATTCATTAAGTAAAACAGTAATGAAAGAGAATCCCAGGTGCAGAGGACAAGCTCTACAATAAGGAGAGACTCCAGGTACAAAGGCAAGATACAAGACCAGTTTGATCTGGCAGAGCCAGGCGTTAAGTGACATTGGAGATAGGGTACTGGTAGACCGAGTTATGGGATTCTATTTTTTATTATAGGAGATATGCGACCCCACTGAAAAGTTTCAGATGGGATAGTGACATGCTTAGATTTGTGTTTTCAACAGTTCCCTCTAGATGAAGTATGAAGAATAAATTGAAAAGGAGAATGGCAGAGTGGATGATTTAAACCAGTTAAGAGGCTAGTTTGCTACTGTAGATGAGAAGTAATGGTAATTTGAAGTAGAGTGTTGCAGTGGAGGTGGGCAAAGCTGAAATTTTTAGAGATATTTTTTAGCCATAATTATTATAATTGGGTGAGAAATTAAACCATGCAGTGGAGGAAGAGAGAACAAAATACCAAGAATGACTTCATATTTTCTCAGTTATAAGCAAAGTGGAAGGCAAAGCCATTCACTTTAATAAAAGCAAAAATGGAAAAAGACCATAAGCCTATGGTATGTTGGGCTAATTAATGTATCCATTATTGCCACATTGCCCTGGAGAAAGATTATAATTTCAATGAAAAATATTTACCTATTGTTACTACTTTACTTTGGAAACAAGCATTTTCCATAACCGTAGTCATTGCAGTTATATGCATAATTTAGGGTCAAGGAGTTTTGAAGATCCGGTTGATGGTTTGTCTCATTGTTTTGGCTCTTAAAGTCTCAGATGCTTTAAGTGGTTTTATACTTCTAGATTTACCATTTTCCTGCTGGTAAACAGTTTGTATATAGGCCTGCTCTTCCTGTTAACCACTACCTAGTTGGCTAAAATACATTGAATCCTCGAGTAGACAGCTCATAAGGTGGTGGTCTGGCTTTCGATAACATTCCTTCCCTGTGAATGGCACCTTTGGATCACATTAATTACATGAACCCAAGTGATTGTTATTAATTCAGTTGTACATGCTTGACTTAATTTAAGCGAACCAGATTTAGTGTGCTGGAAATTTGAAACCTATAACATAACACACATACACACACAGATATGGAATAAGTAGAGCTGAGTCACATTAATTACAAAACTAAAAAACGGTTCATAATTGCTAACTGTTGGGATACCGTGAATTGACTCCAAGTTCATTCCCTTCTAGGTTGTTGGTGACTATTAAACCCTTTCTTTGATCTGATGTACTACTCTTCCTTTCCTCCAAATATATTCCTTTACAACAAAAATATTATTGTCTGCTATGTCACAAGAACTGTGTTGTTTACCACAGCTGCACACAAAATCTAACATGGTTCCTGCCCGCAAGGAAATCACAGTTTAGTAATCAGAGAAAATCATGTAAGTTGAAACTTACACAAAATTAACTGGCTTCGACAGAAACACGTGTGTGGTAGGAGTTGTCAATTGACGGTAAGAGAGATCAGAGACTGGGGATAACAAGTGACAAAATACTTCGTGTAGAAAGTGATGTTATCAATAACTTACCGAAGACAATTAGGTGGAAATTGGGACTCAGAAGGTGGAGAGCTTAAGTCAGAGGGAGACAGGTGAGAAAATACTTAGACGTAAAGTAGCAGAAAATAGATTCGAAACTGCAATTATCTTGGGAAGGCTAAGAACTCTGGGAGAGAACTAAAATGAGAGTGCTGTGAAAATAAACCTTGAGTGATGAGCAGGGACCAGATTGCAGAGAATCTTGTAGAGCTTGCCAAGAGTTTCAGACTACATCCTATGAAAAATGGAGACACACTAAAGGGTATTAAGTAAAAGATTCACGTGATTAGTTTTACTTTGCAGGAAAAGAGAGTCAGTAGAAGATCTACTGCAATTTCTGGGGACTATTGCAGGGATGCAGCCAGAGGTGATGAAGGTCAAAGGCAATAATAGTGGAGATATAGAAAGAGGAATATGTGAAGAAGAAACATTTGATAGAGCTCAGTGACTGATTATATTTGCAGTAAAAAGAAGAGTGTGGGACACCTCTCATATTTCTGACTTTATACTTAGCCTCCTTGTATTTGATTACTTTATCTTTAAAATGGAGATTAAAAACTGCCTCTAAGATGTTGTAAGGAATAAATTTAGATAGCATTTGCAGAGAACCTATCACTGTGTACAACATATAGGAGAATTTCAAACATATTTAGCTTCCTCCCTTCTTTCCTTCTACTTATCAGATTATTTAAAATAATCAAAGAAATAATCTTAATGTTGATCACAATTAGTGCCAATTTATTTTTCATTGTATAAACTGCTAATTATTTCACTTGTTGGGATTAAAACAAATCCCTTACAAAATGTAATCTCACATAAGTATCTCACAAACTAATACTTTGTGCATCCCAAATGAAATGGAAAAAAAGGTTCTTACATCTTTTAATGTCACAATTTTTGAACATGGGATTTAATTTTATTAAAAAGTAAAATCACCTGCAGGAAATTTTTTTAAAATCCAGGATTAAGTTAAAACTTGAACTGTTTAAAGTAACTCCATTTTAAAAACAAGCATATTTAAAAACTTCTGCTATCAACTACCTCAAAAGCAAAGAAAGAAATTAGCACTTTCAAGTCACTCTCATTGGTGTCATCGATCTGATGTTATCAGTTTGGATGAAGGGGTGTGTGTGTGTGTGTGTGTGTGCCATTCTTTTTCTTTTTTTAAATTTAATTTTATTTATTTTTTTATACAGCAGGTTCTTATTAGTTATCCACTTTATACATATTAGTACATACATATTAGTGTGTACATACATATTAGTGTGTATATGTCAATGCCAATCTCCCAATTCATAACACCACCACCATCCCCCACCACTTTCCCCCCTTGGTGTCCATATGTTTGTTCTCTACATCTGTGTCTCAATTTCTGTCCTGCAAACCTGTACCATTTTTCTATGTTCCACATGTATGCATTTATGCACGATATTTGTTTTTCTCTTTCTGACTTACTTCACTCTGTATGACAGTCTCTAGATTCATCCACGTATCTACAAATGACCCAATTTTGTTCCTTTTTATGGCTGAGTAATATTCCATTGTATATATGTACCACATCTTCTTTATCCATTCGTCTGTTGATGGGCATTTAGGTTGCTTCCATGTTATTATGCTTTTGCCCATTCCACTTTTCAAAAAGAGACAAAACTGAAAAGACTAGAATATATTATTTACCACAGAGACTAGAGTATCTATATGGAGTTGGCCTTCTCTTACTGTAAAATGAGTCAAATGTTGATTTTAATTGCCCAAGGTTATAAGGAAAATTTTCACTGATATAAAACAGGTTCTACTAATTAAAAAAAAAAATCAATAGCTTAGAGTATCAATAAGAATATAGACCATTAGAATGGTAAAAATAATTTTTTATTTTATGTCTTACTGTTTATACCCCACTTTAACTTAAGAGTACAAGTTGGACTTATAATTTGTGCATTACTAAATCAACCATTTTCTTAACAATTAATACTTTTTATTCTGTCACTTATGATACCACTTATTGCATAGCAATTGCTCAGTTCACACTACAATCAATAAAATGTGAGCCACTTTCTTCTATAGAGAAAGTGACCAGAAAAACCTAGCTGACTAGAAAATGCTCAGTTTGGCAAGGGATATAGATATGATCTTGTTTTTCTGTTTTATAAAAACATATATAGATACAACTCTTGTAGCCTTAAGTATATGACTCTCTACAAGATATTAATAGGTTAAAAATATATACTTTTAAAACTAGCTAGCAATTATCCATCTTAAATAAGGATAATAGCAATTGATATGAATAATCTTTACTATATAACTAGCTACTTTTAAGATTTCATATTTTGTTTATAGACATTTTAATAAAGCATCATTAGATATAGAAAATGCAGGCACTTATGGCTAAATACCTATCCCCAATATGCAAATCACAATTTTAATATAGTGATTACAGGAGGGAAAGATTAAGGGTAAGCTTTCATAGTTTTGAAAATGTTCCCAATTTGAATTTTATAAAATGCATCAGTTTTCTCTAAGTAAGTGTCTGACCTGTTAATGATTTCCTGTTATAAATAAAATGTGAATGTCAGCATAGGCAAGAAATAAATAGTGAGAAACACAGACAACATCTTGGTCAGTTAACTGAGCCTTTACCTAATATATACTACAAAAATGCATTTTTCCTCTGAATCCCAGAGCCCAAACAGTTTCAGGAAAACAATGTTTTTTTCCCTAAGAATTTAACTAAATCTATTTGGCCTGTGAATATCAATTTTAATTTTTCATATATTTTGTATATGCATATATATTATCAAAAAATATTGTAAACCACAAGATTTTTACTGCTGTTAAATTTTTCATTTCACTTGGGCTCATATTTAGCATGTTATCCTCTCCTGATTGCTTCTTTTATGAAAAATTTATAAAATAATTTGTTCCACAAATATGTATAAACATAAGAATTGAACCAAAAGTTCTTTCAAGATAAGTAAAGCTTTCTAAGTGTCTTTTTGTTCAGTTACTTGATTTCTATTCTGCTTAGTCTGTGTGATGATAGTTGTGTTTGAAATGTTGTATTTTTCAAAATGTAAACATTTTACTATAAAAAATCTCACACGTTCATGTTTTTTAAAAAGGTACAAAATGGAAATGTAGTCTTCCTTCCTATCACCACAGTTGGTTCCACCCTCCACAACCTCACTTATTGCAAGGAATCATTTATTGCAAGGAATCGTTTATATTTCCAGTAGGTTTCATCGCATATATAAACATTTATTCATACACATATATTATGCATGAATGTGTATATGCACTTTTTTGAAGAACATGCAATTCATACTATAACTACTGTATTGCATCCATTAGTTTTTCCATGAACAATATTGTAGACATATTTTAAATATTAGTAATCTTGGATGTGAAATGTCTAGGTCAAAAGACACATGCATTTTAGTTTAATGGCTGTTTCTAAATTGCCCTCAAAAGATTATAACAATTTACATACTCACCAAGATTATGAGAGTCCCTTTTTTACCCCTGCTTATACTAATAGATAAATCTTTAAATCCAATAAGTCAAAAGCGTATTTTATTGTTGCAATTATTTGTTTATAAGCATGGTTGGCTAGGCTTCATGTATTTATTGCCTATATATTCCTTTTTGTGAGTACTCTTTGCTCATATCTTTTGACTTTTTTTCCACAATAATTATAAAAGTTAAAGTGCTTATTATGGGTCAAGCACTATTCTATGCAGTATGCAGGTGTTAAATCATTTAAGTCTCACAACAAAAACAGGTATTATTTTAATCTCCATTTTAAAAAATATTGAGGCAAAGAGAGGGTAAGCAACATTGCATATAGGGTCATAGAACAAGTAACAGATGGAATAAGGATTCGAAGCCAAACCCAGGGTTTCTGTGTTTACCTGCTGGGCAGTGTTGCCTCTCAGTATTAAGTTGTTTGAATTTTTCATATTACCTTAAGAATGCTTTTTCTATAGGGAGGAAAATTAATTCATTAAATTAGTATACAAGAAAACTATACTAAGGAAATTAGCCCTATATTAAATGATATATAAAAATTTTTCTATTTTTTCCATTGATCTTTCGTTTTTTGTTTACATTTAGTTGTTTGCATAATGGGTATTATTCAAATGTAAATCAAAATTTCTGGCACATTTTATTAATTTATGAGGTTTCAGAAATTTCAACCAAATATTTTGTATTGGAGTGTCAAAATTGTTTTGATCAGTTCTGCCTTAAAATGAATTCAACAGAACTTTCTTTTCTTTTTCTTTTTTGCTAATTTAACAAATACCCTTAACTCTTCTCAGTGAACAAGAGGCACAATTTGTCATTCCTCTTTTGGATGTGCATAGAGATCATATTTATTTAATCTTAATTTATTATTCTATTAAATTTATCATTTAACATTTATCTGCAAAATTTATTTTGGACCTTTTTCATGTATTCTGGTGAAACAACTTCAGTTTCTTAGCAAACTCTGAAAAGGAACAAATGAACAAAGAAAAAACCATAATAACAACAATCCTACTTCTTCAATGAGGATTGTAGGTAATGTAGGACTGAGCTCACAGGACACTTTCTATTCTTGCGACTCCAAACTTCAGAAATATATATGAGCATTCACTTTTCATAAGAGTAATTCTGTCTGATGATTTACATTCAAACTACTGCTTTTGGTTCTGAAATACTTTTTTTTTTTTTTTTTTGCGGTACGCGGGCCTCTCACTGTTGTGGCCTCTCTCGTTGCGGGGCACAGGCTCCGGACGCGCAGGCAGCTCAGCAGCCATGACGCACGGACCCAGCCGCTCCTAGGCATGTGGGATCTTCCCGGACCGGGGCACGAACCCATGTCCCCTGCCTCGGCAGGTGGACTCTCAACAACTGCGCCACCAGGGAAGCCCTCTGAAATACTTTTTGCCCTATACCATATAACTGTAAATGTTTTCTACATGTTGTTCTAGTATATTATGTTTTTTGTGGGGTTTTTGGCCACTTTATTATTACACTATAATATGTATTTATATTTAAAACTTCACCCTGTGTATTGCTGAATCTGTCATGGGTTAATATAAAAACCTACATTTTAAAAACTTATGGTTTTATATATTTTTAAATTGAATGCCAGGTATTATATTTAAAAATATTATCCAAGTAGCTGAGGAAGAGGAAAAGATAGAACTTAATATATATAGAAGACATGAACCTAGTAGGTATTTTTTTTTTTTTTTTTTTACATTTCAATAATCATTTTATTAGTTACAGAAGAATTTCCACTAGTATTTACATAGTGCAAAAAAGCTGTTATTACCCCTATAATGTGATATAGCAATCATCCTTCATACAGCAAAAGACCTATCAAGATGAAAATCCCTTCATGTTATAATTCACACTAACTCTGCTAGTTTTTAATTAGAGCATTACGATTAAGACAGTAAATTATAAATTCATGTGGTATATTTAGAAATTAAATTACAAAATAATACAAATCCTCTTAAGGTGTGATGTGCCAACAAAGTTTAAATTTTTATCATTAATTAGAATTCAGATTTCAGATTAGGTAAACAGTCTGGCTGATTCTGTGATGTGTGTAAAGGTTGGAAGGAACAAGGGAGGAAGAAGATATATTATTTCACAGAAAAAATTTTAAGTCAAAAAAAGATAAAGTGTTTAAATGGATAAATTAATGTTCTACTTTGTTGACACAACATACAGAAAATACTTAAATGACAGGTCTTTTTTTTTTTAAGCAAACAGCAGCTTTACAAACAGTAATACTTCTTTATATATATATATTAAAGTAACAATGTGTTAGGATTGAACAGTTTTGTGCTAAAGAGTTGAAAAGTGAATGTGGAGCTCACTACTCATTTGCACACTGTAATCCCCAACCCACCCACCTCCCCCAGCTTATTAAGAAATCAGACAATTACATTATTTGGATATTAATTTCTCAATATTTGAACTATGTGAATTCCTTTTGACTAATTCTTTTTATATGCTTCCAGTATTTGGAAAAGAACTAGTAGGTATTTTGTATGTATTAATTTCAATAATTATTCAAAAAGGTTATGAGACAAATATTGTTCTCATTTTACAACAAATGAAGCAAAAGCTCAATGAGATCAATAAACTCTCCAGTGACATACTGAGGCTGTCACATAGCCAGAATTCATACTACCTTGCTTTGGCTCCAACATCTACGTTCTTTCTGCAACAGGATGGCATTTTCTACATTAGTTCAAAAACATAACTCTGTCTAAACAGCACATATTTGGGGCAGGAGTTTGTGTTGAACATAAAGATGTCATATTTGGCTACACTAGCTCTCATTTCAGTAGACTGTATGTGCTCTGTATTAAAGTGAATAAAAGAAGAAAAACTAAATTTTACCTCATAAAAGTATATTTGGATTAAGTTCTACAAGCCATTCATACACTTATCCCCTCATTCATTTATGTAATAGTTACTTACCTTGAATTTACTATGTCCAAGAAAATACTATGGGATTTAAGACCTAGCCTCCACCCTACTGAAAACAAGAAGGAAGTTGGAAGGAAACACTTGATATGTAAAACACATTTACAACTGATGAAAAAATATGGCAAGTGAAAAATGAGTCATGGTTGTAGTGTCAAAATATTTTATTGTCATTATTTTTAAAAAATTCAGAACAAAATAAGGAAAAAATAAAATATCCCCAATCCAAATGCTCAGATATAAAAATATCAATATGGTGTTGCAATTCCTTCTAGACTAGTCTCAAAATGTATTATTTACACAGTTTAGATCAGTGTTTAGTTAACTACATGTCACAACTCATTTGTTGGCCAAGAAATCACTTTAATGAGTCACAACTTAAATTCTTTAAAACATTAAACTAGAAGAAAATGTCAGTATGTATTATATGTAATAGGATGACATTGCTTTGGAACATTTTTCTAATTTGTATACTTATTTACTGTATATATGTACAATATATTTCTTAAGGTGGATATCAAAACATATGAATAACACCTATTTAGATCATTTCATAAGTTGAATGTTATATTCTGCTTTTCCATATAAATAACATTTTTCTTTTCTTCAGATATTTTTAATAAACACCATTTCCTATGGCCATGGAATATTTCCTCAGATTGTTCCACCATGGTGTTATCAATTACTCCAGGCTTGGGCATTTTGTTCTTGTCTTTTTTACTGTAATGAATAATCCAATGATTTTGCTAGATTTTTGTTTATTTTCTTCAAATAGATTCCTAGAATTACTACTATGAAGTGAACAGATAGTAACTTTAAAATGTCATTTATAATTATTGTTTATTTAATTATATTTATGTATTTCTTCACTACATGAAAATTCATATTTTTACAAGTAAAATATATTACAGAAAATTTAGATGAGAAAATACTTTTAATCTTCCTACACAAACACTATTACTGGTTTCATCATTTATGTATTTACTTAAATTTTCATTGACTATTATAAAACACAAATTATTTATCTAAAACATATAGCAACACAGAATACCAAGAATAAATCTGAGGCAGTGGTACCCAGAAAGGGGGTTGCAAGAGAGGTGAATAAACCAGACTTCATTTCAAAAAGATAAGTTTTATGTCTAAAAATCTGCGTAACATATACTTTTTAAAGGGAGACAATATGATTACAAGATCTGAGAATAGCTGCCTTGTGCCACTACATTTAAAGAAGTAGTTTTCTTTTTTAAGCACAATCAGAAACATTGAAATATTTATTTTGTGGAAACTTTGATTTTCTGCTCAATCCTGAACAAGACGCCCAGACTGCTTTGCTGACCAAGGAATGATGAGCATGAGGACAAGCCACGCCACTCAGATTCATGGATCAAAAAGCCCAAGATCAATCGCCAGTAACAAACGTTAAAACTGTCAAAAATACTCAGAGCAACAAGCTGGAATGCGTAATGCAGTACCCTAAGGTGAGGGATTACCTCCTGTTTAGTCAAGCAGCTCAAACATGAAAGCAGAAGACACTGTACCTGATCCATTGTGACTTTGAAAAGTTAAAAGAACACACACTAGTAAACACACAGAATTTGGACTTGGCTATTAGCTAGCCTTTGGCCTGGAGAGTGTCATTTATTTATGGGTGAATAACCAGGCTCCTTGCTGATTAGATTCAGAAAATTCTAAGTGGGGAAAAGAGGAAGATCCTTCAGCAGTGCACTGAGTCTTGTATTCTCACTTACTTGGAGAAATACAAAGGTTTTATATATTTTAAAAAAATGAGAAGTCTGTATAATTTAGGAAGGAAAAGAGCGTATAATTGTGTTATCTTCTAGCCTCCAAGCCTTGTATTTATAAAGAAATGGATAGGCAGCTAGGAGGACCACAGACTCTCCCAAAGGCTGGATTTATCCTGTGTAGCAAACTGTCTGCCAGCTTTCTAACATCACTGTTTGGGCTTACTGACTAAATGACCAGAGTGAATTATTCAGAAGTTATGTTGAAAAAATCCCTTAAGCTGTCAAAAACTCTATCCTCTCTACATTATACTAGCTTCCAAAATTAGTCAGTATACTCTTTCTCCCTTCTGAAAATATTAATCAGAGCAGGATAGTGAGAGGTATTGATAAGCAAAGCCCTTATATCACCAAATTGCCCAGCTAGTTTCTCCAATCAGAGATTAGTATGCTCTGAACATTTGTGTCCCCACCAAATTCATATGTTGAAATCCTAACTCTGATGTGGTACAAGGAGAAGCTGGCAATCTGCAACCCAGAAGAGGGTTCTCACCAGAAGGGACCAGGCTGGCACTCTGATCTTGGACTTCCAGCCTCCAGAGCAGTGAGCAATAAATTTCTTCTGTTTATAAGCCACCCAGTCTATGATATTTTGTTACAGTAGTCTGTATGAACTAAGACAGAGATTCATGCTTTGTGTTAGCATGTCGTTTTTTAAAAACTACTAAGGCCTTAATGGATACCATATAAAAACATAATAGTTACCCAATCCTTAATATGAATTAATTAAATGAAATACTTCTTTACAAACAGCTAGTTCCCAGAGCTGCTTCAGGGAAATGGTTGATACAATGGAAGAAAAGAAAGGAAAAATACTGGAACACAAATTAATCTGGATAGGGTCCTGGTAGACACAGAGCCAATCAGAAGTCAATAAAGGGAGAAATAGGATCTGAGATAACACTGTATTGAGTGGTTACAAAATATTCAGAGCCTATTTTATTCACTTCCTTCACTTACTCCCTACATTCTCTCCTTCTTTCATTTGTTACTTATAATTTTTAGAGCAATAAAATATGCTCTCTGCACTCAAGGAGTTCATGCTTGATTAAGGAAAACAGCATCAAAGGCAAATAACTGTAATCCAAACTCAATGTCAAGGGAGCCCTTAGCAACAAGTGGTTAGGTTTATGGAATAAGCAAAGAAAGGCATCACAAAGCAGAGACTATTTCATTTGGAGCTTGAAGAATACATTCCTAACTTTTTGCTCTCATAGTAACTTCCTGCTTAAAATTCAAAATTTAATTCAAAATATAGACTCCCATACAAAACAAAAAGAGTAGAAATATTGAAGCAGGCTACTGAATTGTTAATGGGTCCCAAACTGTATAACCATCTTTTAGTTTCTTTAGGACCCCATGAGAGAAAAAGCACTTGTCTAAACCCATGAGTACTAGGATTATCATCAAAATATTGTTATGGCAATACTCTACTGTTTTGATAAAAAATATTACTTTAAACTTTTTCAGCCCCTGTTCATTACAGAGTTATCATTCAAACTCATTGACCTGAATGTGGGTGAAGAAAAATTTGTAAGCCAAAGAGCCAGTAGAGCAATTAACACATAAAGAATGAATACAGAAAAGAAACATGTAAGTCACTCTATTAAACTAAAGTTTTTGTTACAAACACATTAATTCCAACTGTATTTCTTAGTTAACTTAAATCAGTTCATATTTACTTAACACTTATTAGCTAAAATGGATCATGACAAGTAGAAAATTTTTAAAAGAATGAATAAATCACAATTCCTTGCCATCATAAAACAGAGTATTCATAAAGGATACACATTACATAAAATATATATGTATGTTATATGTCATATACATATATATGTATATATAGTGATAGATATATCTGGATCTATTTATCAAGTATCTAATATATACCAGGTACAGTATTATTAGAGTCTGGGAATAACAAAATAAAATATACAGTTTCTGCCCTTCAGTAGTTTGAAGTCTAGCAAGGTGAAAGACAAATCAACAGTCATGTGCTATAACTGATGTTGCCCCAGATGAGGCAAGAAAAGCTCTAATTTCAAACTCCCAGAATCCTGTAAGGCTTCCAGGAGGCAATTACATTATTTCTGAACTGAGCTTTGGAGGATGAATAGTAATTAGGTGTCTAAAAAAAGGATGAACATTGGAAATTGGGGATCCTGGCATAACTTTACAGAAAAATAGACCTCTTTTACCTGGGTAAATCACTGTCTTTTCTGGGAACAAACTTACTCATGCATGTAGCAATGAATAAGAGTTAATCATCGAGTGTTTTTTATATTATTTTTTTCCTTTATTTTTTATATTGGAATATGTTTGATTTATAATGTTGTGTTAGTTTCAGGTGCACAGCAAAGTGATTTATTTATACTTATACATGTATCTATTCTTTATCAATACAATTGATAGATACAATTGTATTGAATAGATACAGAATAGATACAATTCTGTATCTATTCTTTATCAATAACCCACATAGGTTATTACAGAGTATTGAATATAGTTCCCTGTGCTATACAGTAGGTCCTTGTTGATTATCTATTTTATGTATAGTAGTGTGTATATGTTAATCCCAACCTCCTAATTTTTCCCTCCCCCTCACCTTTCCCTTTTGGTAACCATAAGTTTGTTTTCTAAGTCTGTGAGTCAGTTCCCATTTCATAAATAAGTTCATTTGTATCATATTTTTTCAGATTTTACATATAAGTAATATCATATGATATTTTTCTTTCTCTGTCTGACTTACTTCACTTAATATGATAATCTCTAGGCCCATCCACATTGCTGCAAATGGCATTATTTCATTCATTTTTATGGCTGAGTAATATTCCATTGTATATATGTACCATAACTTCTTTATCCATTCATCTGTTGATGGACATTTAGGTTGCTTTCATGTCCTGGCTATTAAAAATAATGCTGCTATGAACATTCGGGTGCATGTATCTTTTTGAATTAAAGCTTTCATCTTTTTTGTATATATGCCCAGGAGTGGGATTGCTGGATCATATGGTAGCTCTATTTTTAGTTTTTTAAGGAAACTCTATACAGTTCTCCATATAAGCTGTACCAATTTACACTACCACGAACAGTATAGGAGGGTTTCCTTTCTCCATACCCTCTCCAGCATTTATTGTTTGTAGACTTTTTGATGATGGCCATTCTGACTGGTGTGAGGTGATACCTCATTGTAGTTTTGATTTGCATTTCTCTAATAATCAGCGATGTTGAGCATCTTTTTCATGTGCTTTATGGTCATCTGTATGTCTTTTTTGGAGAAAGGGATAACAGAATTCAGGTTGTCCTCACTTTCTAGTACTTACTGTGTGCAAACATTGCACACATGGAACAGCAAAATATATTGAGGAAGTGAAGAGTATGATGGAAGAAGGATAGACAGTTACACAGAGAAAAGATTATGAAGCAATATGTACATCATAATCCTGGCAAAAACCATATTTATTGAATGCCAGGTAAAAATTAAAGAGGACACGTATAAAAGTGATAAAAGTTAAACACAGAGATGATAGGATAGATAACAGGTATTTAGGATGTGAAACTGACAGTGTTAAGTAATATTTCAATATAAAAGGTAAGGGAAAGGGCACCCAAAGGTGACTCCCAATTTCCCTTGCTTGCTGTCAGAGTTACTCCAGAGTCATTCACTGAAATTTAGACTGAAGGTCAAGGAAACAATTTTGGGAAGGAGATGATGTGTTAAATAAAGGACAGATGAGTTTGAAGTTCCTTTAACAAATATATAGATGCAAAGTAGGATATATATATATATATATGTTTTTTGTTCACCTTTAGGAGGGTATATTGATTGAAAAGGTCAGGGACCTACAGTAGAACTATGTTTTGTTTAATAGAAATAACTGATAGGACATTAGAGGTACAAAAAATGGCAATATTTGGAAAAGCAAAGTTCTAAAGAAAAAAATGAGGTAAAACTAAGAATGGTACAGTATGTACTGTTTTTTACTTTCTACAACACAGACAACATGTTGTGCATTTCCATTTGTTGTGGAAATGCACAAAATGTAGTTGAATGATTTGTTGCATATATAGAGGCAAGATTAAACATTTGAGGGAGCATAGTGTACAAGATGGGAAGAATAGCTACATATGCAGTTTGTGTATTAAATTGATGCATGAGCAATTTTAAAATAGACACCAGTGTTATGTACACTTTTAAACCAGGAATCCATTGCTGATGCCCAGATTATCGGTACAATCATTTACACTGATGAATGATGGAAAGGAAGAGAATGGAATAATTACTAAGTGCCTATTCATCAGGTCTTATACATATGTTCTTGTTAAATACTCAAAGTACTTCAAGGGAAGGGCTATTTGTCTCCATTTGTACGTGAAAGTGTTATCTCTGATGACTTAAATTGCATAGTCAATGTCAAAGAACCCAGAGATAAAATTAGTTTTAAAACCAGGTGTGCCTTATTTCGAAGGAAGGATGATAGCATTCTCTTAGAAATAACACCCTAAAAGTGTTTGATGAGTGAGTGATTGAATGAATGAATGATTGAATCACTGATGTCCTTGGTAATCAACATATCTTTTACCTGCTTATAAAATTCAGAACTTTTTGTTGATCTAGGAATGGGCCCCCTTACTATTGAAGATTCAAATCAGTTATTTTGCAACTACAGCATTTTGCTGGATGCCAGGAGAGAGTATTGCTGTGTCAGTGGTTTATTGAAGGCTGCATCTGCATTTCAGGTTTACTTAGTTGAAGAAAGGACTCATTGACAAATTAAGATTTCAAGTATTCTTTAAATTAAGTGTTACTTAAACAAATCAAAGGTAATTTAAAACTATTCTGAGTGATTTGCATTAATTTCAATGTTTCCTCCCTTTATAATTGACTTGACCTGGACCTCATTCATTTCACAAAGGAGCAGGACAACAATGGTTACTCGAAAAGCAAATTGCTGAGGAGAAGCTTGTCACTGAGTACTCCAATTACAATCCAGCTGAATAATAGATTCAAGAGGGAAATTTTACTTTCAATTATATGAACACCTTAGGAAAACAGTGTATATCTATATGTATATAAGTGTATATATATATTCTGTATGTATATATGTATATACATATGTGTGTATACACACAAACACAAATGCATGCACACACAAATGAAGAATATATGTATTCTCTATATGTAATATGTATGCATATTTAATACATATATATAAAACATTTTATTAGTGAAGAAAAATCTCTGAAGTCATTGTCTTCCAAAGGCATACAGATTAGCATGTAGAGAAAAGGCACTATAATATGGCTTTGTTAGAATAACAAATTTATGCAACATTTTGATAGGAATTTATTAACATCTAAAACATTTAAATGAACATAGTTTTAACAATTTTACTTAAGTAATCTGCACAAAAATAGACTAGCATAAGTGTAAAAGACACTTTGCAAATGAGAATATATTCATTACTATTATGTTTGTATGAATGCAATTCTGGAAATTACAAAAATATGCCTTAAAAATAACGAATAATTTGTGGTACTTAAATACCATGGAATATTATGTTAAAATTAAAATTAATGATATGTACTGAACAACATAATATCCCCAATATATTTTTATATAAAACAGAAAGCAAGTTTCACACAAAATATATGTGGAAAATGGAAAGAAAAGAAAGAAAAAGATAGGGAGAGAAAGAAAGAAGGAGGGAGGGTGGAAGGAAGGAAGAGAGGGTGGGAGGAAGGGAGGGAAGAAGAAAGATAGAAAGAAAGATTCAATAAGAGAAAGAGAAAAATTATGAATGCCTTTTCTGTGTACGTATAAATAATTCCTGAAAAAATGAAAAGTGAAAATGCGTTGTGGAAAAAGAGGTTTTCTTTTTTTTCATTTAAAATTCAAGTCTCTTCACTTATATGTGTATCATTAATTACAATGAACCTGTGTTAGTTTTATTATACTTTTTAAAAGATACCATCAGTATTAAGAGTGATTTAAAAGGGAGGTTAATGAATATATGTATATGCTTCAAGTTACTATCACTAAATATGAACAAACTTACTCATAATTTTCATATAAGATCAAACAAGAACATCCTTGATTTTTATGATAGTTTGGCCTGAAGAAATATTAATAAACTTAACCAGCAATGCTATTTTCACTTGCGTGGATTTGTCATATGGCACACACACAAAAATACTGTTCTTCAACTCATTGAGGACATTGTCACAAAGGTTTTTGTTTGTTTTGTTTTATTGTCACAAGAAGTTTAGGTTTTAGTGGCCTCTTGAATAAAACAAACAAAACCCATGGCTTAATGCAATAGCTCTTGCTCCTTTGCCAAATATCAGTTAAGCACATATGCATGGGTTTATTTCTGAGCTCTCAATTCTATTCAATTATTGGTGTATGTGTCTGTTATATGCCAGTACAATACTGTTTTGATTACTATACCTTTTAAATGAAGTTTGAAATCAAGACATGTGATGTCTTTCTCTGGGCCTCCAGTTTTCTTTCTCAAGATTATTTTGGTTATTTGGGGTATTTGGTGATTCCATGCAAATTATAAGATTTTTTTTCTATTTCTGTAAAAATCACATTGGAATCTTGACAGGAATTACATTGAATCTATAGATGGCTTTGGGAGGTATGATATTTTTAACAACATTAATTCTTGCAACCATGATTATGGAATAATTTTCCATTTATTTGTATCTTCTTCAATTTCTTTTGTCAATGTTTTATAATTTTCGGTGTACAGATCTTTCACCTCCTGGGTTAAATTTATTCCAGATAGGAGTTTAAGATGATGGAATAGAAGAACATGGGGCTCACATGCTCCCACAAACATATCAAAAATACATCTGGGCTTCCCAGGTGGCGCAGTGGTTGAGAGTCCGCCTGCTGATGCAGGGGACACGGGTTCGTGCCCCGGTCCGGGAAGATCCCACATGCCGCGGAGCGGCTGGGCCCGTGAGCCATGGCCGCTGAGCCTGAGCGTCCGGAGCCTGTGCTCCGCAACGGGAGAGGCCACAACAGTGAGAGGCCTG
>NW_006799777.1:858142-859819 GCF_000442215.2 Lipotes vexillifer
AGCCTGCGCGGCCGGAGCCTGTGCTCCACAACGAGAGAGGCCACAACAGTGCCTGCAAAAAAAAAAAAAAAAAAAAAAAAAAAAAAAAATACATCTACATGTGGAACAATTCTCACAGAATACCCACTGAAAGCTGACAGAAGATATCTTATACATCAAAGCTGTAAGAAAGATCCCTACTTATCCAGGTAGGATGAAAGGAAAAAAGGATCGGGACCTGCACCCCTGGGAGGGAACTGTGAAAGAGAAAAGGCTCCCTCATCCAGGTAACCTCCTTTGCCAGCTGAGAGGTCTGCTGGGACAGATAGGGAGCTGCAGTCAGTCATCTGGAATTTGCTTGAAAGGAGGGTATGGGAGTTGGCTTGCTATCAGAGAGGGTAGGGAGGGGTGGACACAGATGGTCCATGCCACATCCCCGTGTTCTCCAGCCTGAGACTTGCTCCTGTTGGTGTGTACTGCAGTTAGGTGCTGAAACTCCAGCTTCAGCTGGCAGACCTGGGGAGAGGATTCTGTTTGGCTGTGCAGAGATAGCCCAAAGGGCCTGGCATGTGGTCCAGGCTGCAATTGGGGGTGAACGCAGGATAGAGTGTGAGTCTGCCATAGGAAACACATTATCAGTGTGTGAAGGGCATGATGCCATGGGTCTGCCATCAGAGCCTCATTGTCAACATGTTCATGGCTAGGTACAGCTCTGGCTTTGTTGGGTTTTGGGAGAACACCAGAAGCTGGAAGGTGGGGCTGACATCTATGCTGACTGTCTACATTCCCACAGTGGGGGTGACTTTGGCCGACTTTGGGAGCTCATGCTTACTGGAGGCAGGTCCAAGACAATAACCAGCCCTCCCACAGTGAAGGTGGGTCCAAGGGTAGTGTCAGCAACAGCAGCCTTTGTGGGCACACACACTGGGGTGGCCAGAAGCATCACAGAGTCACTAGTCCCCACAGATAGCTCCTGAAGGGGAATAAAAATCCCCTTCTTTCCCAGTGGGAGTGCTTTGGTCCCTCCTACCTCACACCACAGCTTAGAACCGGATCTGGGGGCCTCTACTCCTACTGGGTGCAGACCCTGCCCCCAGAGGGCTTTTACAACCACAGAGCAAAGAGGAGGCCCCACCCAATAGCCAGTGCAGGCTCTGGTCAAACACACCTCCCATCAAGGGGAAAACAGCCAGCATGCTCTGAGGAAAGACGAGGCAGGTGTCCATACCAAAAACAACCCTCACACCAAGAATATTAGACTCACACAGGCTGCACAGCGACACTAACACATGAAAACAGTCCTTCAAGACCACAGTCAGAGAAATATAAGTAAAAGAAAAAGCAGAGGAACTGTGACCAATTAAAGAAACATGAGAAATCCCCTGAAAGAACAAACAATGAAACAGACCTATCCAGTCTACCAGAACTGCAAGTTAGAAAAGAAATAAATAAAAATGCTAAAGGAATTAAGAAAGACTATAGATAGAAATGCAGATCACTGTAATAAGGAACTAGAAATTATAAAGAGGAGCCAATCAAAATTAGACAACTCAACTGCTGAGGTAAAAACTGAGCTAAAGGGCTTCCCAGGTGGCGCAGTGGTTGGGAGTCTGCCTGCCGATGCAGGGGACGCCAGTTTGTGCCCCGGTCCAGGAAGATCCCACATGCTGCAGAGTGGCTGGGCCCGTGAGCCATGGC
>NW_006799778.1:0-884 GCF_000442215.2 Lipotes vexillifer
GTCCGGAGCCTGTGCTCTGCAACGGGAGAGGCCACAGCGGTGAGAGGCCCGCGTACCGCAAAGGAAAATTTTTTTAAAAAAATCAGAAAGGCAACTTTTCTCCTTCTTCTGGAAGCATAAATATCACAAACCACTATAAATAAGAAAACCTGGCAATTAAGAGCCTGGTTGTCTTCATTTGAATCCTAGACCCAGCTCTACCGCTATTAAGTAGCCTGGGGCTACTTACTTGCTGGTGCCTCTTTTCCTCCTCTGTAAAAATGGGTGGATATAGTACCTACCTCATAGCGTTGTTGTGAGGATTAAAATGAGTTAACAGATGTGAAGTGCTTAGAAGAGTGCCTGGCACATGGTTTCTGGTCACCAGACACTACACAGCAGAGGAGAGCTCAGGCTGGATCAACCCATGGCGCTGTTAGAACTGGGTCTGCTCTATAAGAGAGATTCTAAGTACTGGACCACAGGCCAACTAAGGCCCACAGACATGCATAGTTAACCTGAACAGGGTTTAACTTTCTAAACACGTTATTACCAACATACATGATTTAGGAGATAAAAAGTCAGCATTTCCGGCTTCTCTTGAAGATTCGAGAGATTTGGCCATCCCGGGCAGGCCTGGAGTCTTCCTGGCAAGTCTAGGTGGGCGCTGAGTAGCTGCTAAATCGTGGGCATGGAGCCAGTCTCCAGGTCACTACCACCCACCTGGCCTAATCCTCTCATTTCCTTAACATCTCCTGGCATTTGAAGTTGTGATGTCTACACAGAAGGGATTGGGGCTTGGAAAATCACAGCCTCTACCTACATCATAATAAAGGAGTAGCTCTGTGAAGTTGGAGGGGTGGACACAGCCTTGCCTTCCTTTTTTTTTTTTTTTTTTTTTTTTT
>NW_006799779.1:0-204 GCF_000442215.2 Lipotes vexillifer
CCCAAAATATGTTGAAGTTTTTCAAAGCCTCTGCTTGTTAGGAGATCACCGACTGAAACCCCCCACTTTGGCCAGGGCCAGTTACCTGAGTTGTCTCACAGCAGGAAGTCCAGATGAGGAACATGGTGCTGAAAATTAACCGGGAGAATTCGGGAGAGGTCAAAAGAGGGAGGAGACAGCCAACCTCCCAGAATACTTCATGCT
>NW_006799780.1:0-48860 GCF_000442215.2 Lipotes vexillifer
CGTGAACACAGCCTGAAGGGGGCTAGTGCGCCACAGCTAGCCGGGAGGGAGTCTGGGGAAAAATCTGGACCTGCCGAAGGGGCAAGAGACCATTGTTTCAGGGTGCAGGAGGAGAGGGGCTTCAGAGCACCGCCTAAATGAGCTCCAGAGACAGGCGCGAGGTGGATGGACCTAGAGACTGTCATACAGAGAGAAGTAAGTCAGAAAGAGAAAAATACCATATGCTAACCCATATATATGGAATCAAACCTAGGGGCAGGACAGGAATAAAGGCAGATGTAGAGAATGGACTTGAGGACACGGGGAGGGAGAAGGGGAAGCTGGGACAAAGTGACAGAGTGGCATGAATATATATATTCATATATACACTATCAAATGTAAAATAGATAGGTAGTGGGAAGCAGCTGCATAGCACAGGGAGATCAGCTCGGTGCTTTGTGACCACCTAGAGGGGTGGGATAGGGAGGGTGGGAGGGAGATGCAAGAACGAGGAGATATGGGGATATATGTATGCATATAGCTGATTCACTTTGTTATACAGGAGAAACTAACACACGATTGTAAAGCATTTATACTCCAATAAAGGTGTTAAAAAAATATATATATATATATCTAGGGGCTTCCCTGGTGGCGCAGTGGTTGAGAGTCAGCCTGCCGATGCAAGGGATGCGGGTTCGTGCCCAGATCCGGGAAGTTCCCACATGCCGCAGAGCGGCTAGGCCCGTGAGCGGAGGCCGCTGAGCCTGCGCGTCCGGAGCTTGTGCTCCGCAACGGGAGGGGCCACAACAGTGAGAGGCCCGCGTACCGAAAAAAAATTTTAAAAAATCTAAGGCTGATTCTAGAAGCTTTGTTCAACATAGTCTAGTGGCATCTCCCCAGGCACAACTGCTTAAGCAATTCTAGTGGAGGCCAGTCTGCTACAGTTCAGGAACCTAATTCTCTACCAAACTGACCTAATACTGGGGTAATTTTAGAAAATATAGAAAATCTGGAGAAATGGATGGACTCCAAGTAATCTGCCGTAGATGATCCGAGGATTTGATGCCTGAATTTGCAGCAGTCACCTTTTAACTATCCAGCATACAGAAGATGGTAAGGAGGAAAGAGTAAAGGTCTTGGGTCTTTAATAACATTGTTTAAACACTGAAACAACCAACCCCTGTTGTGTGAGATAACAAATGTCCTTATTAAGTTTAAATTACTTTTATTGGGTTCCTTGAATACTTGCTGACAAATGCATCAAAACTAGTAAAACCAATAACCAATTCAAGTCCAAAGAAAGAACAATGACAGCCATAAACAGTGTAATTTCTCCTCCTGGGAGTGTAAGTATAGAAGAGGCAAATGGATGGGCTATGAAAACCATTGGCATGTCACAAGAAATTGTAGCTCTAGATTCTAGAGAAGTGGAAATAAAACCATACTAGTATGATTCTCAGGGGTTTCAGATCTCATGTCAGAGTTGGGGAAACAGACTTGGGAATTTGAATCACATAGTTTGTAGGTAAAACCATCACAGTAGATGAAAATGCTCTAGGTTGACCACACAGAACAATGGAGAATACCCACATTCAAAGGGTAGGCATTAAAGTTTCCTGCTAAGGAAAGAACACAGAGGAAGAACAGTTAGAAAGGTTGGAAGAAAATCAGCATAACAAGAGGTGATGGAAACCAAGAGAGTAGAAACTTTAAAAAGGCAGGAATTGGAAACGATGTCAAGTACAGCCCACTAATATAAGGACTTGCGTATGAAAGCTGGGACTAATATACAGACTTGTGTATGAAACTCACGTGAAATCCAGGCTTCCATACGTACTCCCTCTGAGATGTCATTCTGCAGAGACAAATTGCCCTGATCTGTCCCATTCTTGTTTTTCCTAAAGTCTTCCACAGAAACTTTCTTGTCTCAGATTTTTAGGAATGATAAAAAACAATTTACAATAAAGTTTAACTCCATGAGCTCCTAGGAACTTCCTTATTTAATTTGTGCCTGCCATTTCCCTAGCCAATTTTAAAAATGGCTTCCTGGAAGTTGTGGTCTAACCAGAAATTGAAGCAATAAAATCTTTGCTTGCTAAAAGAGCTGCCAGACCAGTTTCAATTTCTCAGTTATCTTTTGATAGGTCCAAGGGTTGGAGCCTCTCTGGCGGCAATGAAAAGGGAGTTCTAGAAGTATGTGAATCGCAAGGGATTTCTGACAGAGTCATTCATTCGTTCTCAGTCTTCTGCCATCTACGTCCAGGCTTGCCTCAGGGAGAACCATGTCAAGAGTAAGGTGAGGGCATGTGGCTGATCCAACTGAGATCCAATGTGTCCATCATCCAAATCTAAAGCACAAATTCTTCAGAAGTAGCCTCTGAACGTTTATTTCACATTTATAAATTATGTTTATGAACTGTGTCAAGACTGGAGTTTTTCAACTCACATTCCTTTAGAGAGATTTTACATAACAAATAATCCTTACTGTTAAGGTTGTAACCTCCAAAGAGAAATGTTTCAACTTGGTGGATACATAGAATTTTAAAAAAATGTAAAAGAGGGCTTCCCTGGTGGCGCAGTGGTTGAGAGTCCGCCTGCCGATGCAGGGGACACGGGTTTGTGCCCCGGTCTGGGAAGATCCCACATGCCGCGGAGCGGCTGGGCCCGTGAGCCATGGCCGCTGAGCCTGCGCGTCCGGAGCCTGTGCTCCGCAACGGGAGAGGCCACAGCGGTGAGAGGCCCGCGTACCTGCAGGGGACACGGGTTTGTGCCCCGGTCTGGGAAGATCCCACATGCCGCGGAGCGGCTGGGCCCGTGAGCCATGGCCGCTGAGCCTGCGCGTCCGGAGCCTGTGCTCCGCAACGGGAGAGGCCACAGCGGTGAGAGGCCCGCGTACCGCAAAAAAAAAAAAAAAAAAATCTAAAAGATTATTCAATTATAACCAAGTAGTTTGGCTGGAGAAAGATGTCCACATAATCAGGAGCCAAATCAAGTTAGGAGGACTATATACCATTAGTATATAAACTTGGGAACTCAGAGTTGACTAAGATTAGGGTATTTGAGTCACTTTCACTACCAACAACCCATTTCTGAACTGCTGGAAAAAAGAGATAGCATGCTAAAAATGAGCAAATGCCTTTCCTGGAATCCAGGTCTTTTGCAGACATAGTATTAAAGCCTGAAAGAAAAGCAAACAATGCAGGATCTTCACACTCAGGACCCCATCCAGCTCTGCTTGAAAGTGAGGTGCCTTAGTCACGTTGAGGCAAATGCCAAACTTCAGGGAATCTAGTGGTCTAGGAAGATGCACCCATAAGTAACCTTTGGAACTTTGGGAAAGTGTGTAACATAACTCGAAACTGGCAAATCCAGTCTATCAAGGTCAGTTCTTTGTGGAGAGAGAGTCTGCTGCTTTCTGGACCTAGGGCAGGGCTCCCTAGAGATCTGACCAACTTAGCAGAGTTGATCTTGAATGAGGCACATCAGTCAGGGTTCTTAACAGCAGGCAGTGGAAGCTGACTGTAGCTGCTAAAGAAGAATTCATTGAAATGAACATGAGTGGCTCAAAAAACTCTTGTGAGAGCTGTGAAGAAACAATGCTTGCAGTGCATCTTCCAGAAATGATTTCCAAACCACACTGCAGAGTTGGCCGATGAGAAAACCCTCCCACCGTGGCCGCCATCAGGCACCAGAGACCTTGTTTTGCACTGCTTGACTTCACAGCTATTACTGTTGCAGCCAGTGTCTATACCAGGAACTCTAACCTAATTTGTGGCAGAAAATAGAGGGAAAATGGGCTACACTGCAGATCACATTTCAGAGCCAGAAAACTTATAGGGTTGCTGTTTATTGAAGGAGGCTAGAACGGAGGGAGGGGAAATCCTCCCTGAAGACCCTGAGGTGGGCACTGGCCTCTCAGCTGCTCACTGTGGGAAGCTGGGAAGGGCTGGAAGAAGGCTGTTGCAGTTCGAGGTTGCGTATCACAGACTTACGACAAATAAGTACTGGTGCTCTTCTGTGAACTTTGGAAATGATCAGAGAAGCTTTACTAAAACAGATACTGCTCCAGTGATGCTGAGGAGTGATAAAGCAATGCTACTTTGTGATCTGAGGGGATACTTCCAGAATCAGAAACAGTGATTTTTGATTAAACTGTGATTTTTTTTAAAAGCCCTATATTAATTCTGTTAAGATAGTCAAGGAGGTCACTTGCAGCGAAGCCCTTGTTACTTCGCCTAAATTGTCATTCCTTCTTGTGGAGAAAGGTGCTGTAGAAAATAAGGAACAGTGCCCTCTCCTGTATGAACTCAGTGTGTGTGTCCTTTCTGAGACCACATATGAGGACTTACTCATTCACATTTTTATTTCTGAGAAATTCTAATAGAAGGAACAGATTTATTTACATTGTGCCATTTTTCTGAAGTCATACAAAAAATATTAAACTTCTTTTTTAATTTATTTATTTTATTTTTTATTTTTGGCTGTGTTGGGTCTTCATTGCTGCACACGGGCTTTCTCTAGTTGAGGCAAGAGGGGGTTACCCTTTGTTGTGGTGCACGGGCTTCTTATTGCAGTGGCTTCTCTTGTTGCGGAGCATGAGCTCTAGGCATGTGGGCTTCAGTAGTTTTGGCACACGGGCTTCAGTAGTTGTGGCATGCAGGCTCTAGAGTGCAGGCTCAGTAGTTGTGGCTCATGGGCTTAGTTGCTCCGTGGCATGTGGGATCTTCCGGGACCAGGGCTTGAGCCCATGTCCCCTGCATTGGCAGGCGGATTCTTAACCACTGCGCCACCAGGGAAGCACAAAAAAATATTAAACTTTTAACTAACAAACTATATTAGATATCTGTTGTTGCATAGCAATTTATCCCAACTTTAGCTTAAAATAACACTTATTATCTTGCACAGTTTCTGTAGGGCAGGAATTTGGGAGCTGTGTAGCTGTGGTTGTAGCTTGGTATTACCTAAAAGATCATGCTGCAGTCATCTGAAGGCTTGCATACGCTGGATGGCCCACTTCTTTTTTTTTTTTTTTTCCTTTGTCAATTTGCTTTACTGGTTTTTTCATATAAAATTTTGTTTTAAATGTAGTTCAGTTTTTCAGTTTTTTTTAAACATCTTTATTGGAGTATAACTGCTTTACAATGGTGTGTTAGTTACTGCTGTATAACAAAATGAATCAGCTATACATATACATATATCCCCATATCTCCTCCCTCTTCTGTCTCTCTCCCACCCTTCCCTATCCCACCCCTCTAGGTGGTCACAAAGCACCGAGCTGATCTCCCTGTGGCTGCTTTCCACTAGCTATCTATTTTACATTTGGTAGTGTATATATGTCCATGCCACTCTTTCACTTCCTCCCAGCTTACCCTTCCCCCTCCCTGTGTCCTCAAGTCCATTCTCTACGTCTGCGTCTTTATTCCTGTCCTGCCCCTAGGTTCTTCAGAACCATATATATATATATATTTTTTAGGTTCCATATATGTGTGTTAGCATACGGTATTTGTTTTCTCTTTCTGACTTACTTCACTCTGTATGACAGACTCTAGGTCCATCCAACTCACTACAAATAACTCAATTTCGTTTCTTTTTATGGCTGCGTGATATATGTGTCACATCTTCTTTATCCATTCATCTGTTGATGGACACTTAGGTTGCTTCCATGTCCTGGCTACTGTAAATAGAGCTGCAATGAACACTGTGGTGCATGACTCTTTTTGAATTATGGTTTTCTCAGGGTATATGCCCAGTAGTGGGATTGCTGGGTCATATGGTAGTTCTATTTTTACTTTTTTAAGGAACCTCCATACTGTTCTCCATAGTGGCTGTATCAATTTACATTCCCACCAACAGTGCAAGAGGGTTCCCTTTTCTCCACACCCTCTCCAGCATTTAGTGTTTGTAGATTTTTTGATGATGGCCATTCTGACTGGTGTGAGGTGATACCTCATTGTAGTTTTGATTTGCATTTCTCTAATGATTAGTGATGTTGAGCATCCTTTCATGTGTTTGTTGGAAATCTGTATGTCTTCTTTGGAGAAATGTCTATTTAGGTCTTCTGCCCATTTTTGGATTGGGTTGTTTGTTTTTTTTGATATTGAGCTGCATGAGCTGCTTGTATATTTTGGAGATTAATCCTTTGTCAGTTGCTTCATTGGCAAATATTTTCTCCCGTGCTGAGCATTGTCTTTTTGTCTTGTTTATGGTTTCCTTTGCTATGCAAAAGCTTTGAAGTTTCATTAGGTCCCATTTGTTTATTTTTGTTTTTATTTCCATTTCTCTAGGAGGTAGGTCAGAAAGGTTCTTGCTGTGATTTATGTCATAGATTGTTCTGCCTATGTTTTCTACTAAGAGTTTTATAGTGTCTGGCCTTACATTTAGGTCTCGAATCCATTTTGAGTTTATTTTTGTGTATGGTGTTAGGGAGTGTTCTAATTTCATTCTTTTACATGTAGCTGTCCAGTTTTCCCAGCACCACTTATTGAAGAGGCTGTCTTTTCTCCATTGTATATTCTTTCCTCCTTTATCAAAAATAAGGTGACCATATCTGCATGGGTTTATCTCTGGGCTTTCTATCCTGTTCCATTGATCTATCTTTCTGTTTTTGTGCCAGTACTGTCTTGATTACTGTAGATTTGTAGTATAGTCCGAAGTCAGGGAGCCTGATTCCTCCAGCTCAGTTTTTCTTTCTCACGATTGCTTTGGCTATTCGGGGTCTTTTGTGTTTCCATACAAATTGAGAAATTTTTTGTTCTAGTTCTGTGAAAAATGCCATTGGTAGTTTGATAGGGATTGCACTGAATCTGTAGATTGCTTTGTGTAGTATAGTCATTTTCACAATGTTGATTCTTCCAATCCAAGAGCATGGTATATCTCTCCATCTGTTGGTATCATCTTTAATTTCTTTCATCAGTGTCTTATAGTTTTCTGCATACAGGTCTTTTGTCTCCTTAGGTGGGTTTATTCCTAGGTATTTTATTCTTTTTGTTGCAATGGTAAATGGGAGTGTTTCCTTAGTTTCTCTTTCAGATTTTTATCATTAGTGTATAGGGATGCAAGAGATTTCTGTGCATTAATTTTGTATCCTGCTACTCTACCAAATTCATTGATTAGCTCTAGTAGTTTTTTGGTAGCATCTTCAGGATTCTCTATGTATAGTATCATGTCATCTGCAAACAGTGACAGCTTTACTTCTTCTTTTCTGATTTGGATTCCTTTTTTTTCTTCTCTGATTGCTGTGGCTAAAACTTCCAAAACTATGTTGAATAATAGTGGTGAGAGTGGGCAACCTTGTCTTGTTCCTGATCTTAATGGAAATGGTTTCAGCTTTATACCATTGAGAACAATGTTGGCTGTGGGTTTGTCATATATGGCCTTTATTATGTTGAGGTAGGTTCCCTCTATACCTACTTTCTGGAGGGTTTTTCTTTTTTTATCATAAATAGGTGTTAAATTTTTTGAAAGCTTTTTCTGCATCTATTGAGATGATCATATGGTTTTTTTCCTTCAATTCGTTAATATGGTGTATCACATTGATTTGCGTATATTGAAGAATCCTTGCATTCCTGGGATAAATCCCAGTTGATCATGGTGTGTGATCCTTTTAATGTGCTGTTGGATTCTGTTTGCTAGTATTTGGTTGAGGATTTTTGCATCTATGTTCATCAGTGATATTGGCCTGTAGTTTTCTTTCTTTGTGACATCTTTGTCTGGTTTTGGTAATAGGGTGATGGTGTGGATGGCCCATTTCTAAGGGGGCTCATCACATGTCTGACAGGTTGGTCCTGGCTCTTGGTCAGTTCTTTGCCACATGGGTCTCTCCATAGGGCTTCTTGAGTATCCTCACAACATGGCAGCTGACTTCCCCCAGAGCCCATGATCCAAGAGCAAGTAAAGTGGAAGCCATGGTGTCTTTTATGCCCTAGCCTTGTCAGTCACACACAATATCCTACTGGTAACACAGGTCTGCTCCATTCAGTGTGGGGAGAGTCTACACAAAGGTGTGTACCAGGAGACAAGGATCCTTGAAGGCTGGCTACCACTGAAACTTTGCAGAGAATGGGTATGGCTTTATCTGACAAGGGAAGTGTAGTTGGACTTGTTAATAGCTAGTCCTGACAATAAACATGAGCTAATGTTCAGGCCTGTGGCATGGATGCATGCCACTTGCCCAAACACATTCTTCCTGCTTGCTTTCAGTATAGTCACCATGACTGCCTAAGGTTCAGACTGCCTTGTTTGGCCCAAGAATAAATTTGGGCAACTAACAAGCATTCATGTTCTCCTTGTTCACCATCAGTATAAATAACTCAGTTTTACTTTCTATTTTCAGTGAAAGAATTTCCTTAGCTATCTTCTCCTGTAATTTATCTCAGTGTTTAACAGCCTTCATGTTAGGGTTTTTTTTTTTTATATTCTTTTAATATCATTTAAGTTACTCTTCAGTTGATTGCATCAGTGACAAAAAGCAAGTGACAGCTTCTTCTCTAACAAAATTCCTCCATATACTCAATGCCATTAAGTTACTTCTTTTCCTCTGGTGAGATAATTCCAGTTTGGTTAAACTTTTTCTCATGCTGACAGGGATGGGGATTGTGTGTGTGTGTGTGTGTGTGTGTGTGTGTGTGTGTGTGTGTGTGCACTTTTTATTAAGGAAAATTTCAAGTGTGTAGAAAATAGGAAAGTAGAATACTCTAAAGAACTTCCATGTACCCAGCACTCACCTTCAACAGTTCCCTGACTCATGGCCAATCTGGTTTAATGTCTTTTCTACCCACTTCACCATATCACCTACCTCCCACCCACTGGATTCTTTTGAGCAAATAGCAGAAATCTTCTCGTTTCAGCCAGGAAAATAGATGTTTGACTTGTGAAAAGGAAATGAACATTCAAACTCTTGCCTTTAGAATTCCTCTTCTTTTTGATGCTCAGCTTTAGTCTGTGGGTAAAAGGCAAGATAAATAAATGCCTTTAATTCAGCAGAGAACTCAAGAGTGTAAGGACATCATTTAAGGGAGAGAGAAGGGAAATTCTCCTTTCTGTAATTGTTGGGGCAGAGACGTCTGACTTTCCTTGTGGGAATGTGTGACCAAGTATCTAAACCTGTTTTTCTGGAGAGCGAGGGTGAGGAGAGGAAGTGTGGCTCTCTTTGAAGTGACCCCAGGGACTTCTGCTCTCACCTTATTGTCACCTTGTTTCCTGAAGGATGGGAATCCCACACCAGCCCACTCACACTCACTGTTGAACCTTAAACTAATTTTGGAATAAAAATTGTTTTAAAAGGAAAAGGAGCTTCAGAGCCATTTTGCCCAAGGTTGTCACATCCCTCCAGTGCAGAAGGAGCCCCAGTTAGGTCATGTACCTTAGGTTTGGTTTAGTATTTAATAATCTGTAATGTATTTTTCAGTAATATTTTGAGTATTTGTCTTGAATTATATAATCTCTTACAGACTCTATCCAGCACTGGGTAAATACTTGCTACCTAAATGTGTGTGTGAAAAGGGCTTTATAAGCTGGAAAGTGCCTTAGGAAAGTCTGTGACTATTATAGCCAAGCCAGTATTTGGATGGTTCAAATGCTTTGTCAACTCTCTGATTTTTAAAACACTTCATTTTTTTGTTATGAAATTAAAGTATGGTGATTACTAAAGATTTAAAATGGCCAAAACCAAGAATAACACAAGCAGAAAGAAAAAAAAAACTTAAAAAAACCCTGTTAACATTTTTGCATATTTCCTTTATCTTTTCTTATGCATGTATAAAAACATAACATGATAATTTTGAATCTAGAATTTTATATGCTAATTTTACAATTCAACACTTTAAAGACTTGCCTAGGGACTTCCCTGGTGGTCAAGTGGGTAAGACTCCATGCTCCCAATGCAGGGGGCCCAGGTTTGATCCCTGGTGGGGAAACTAGATCCTGCATACATGCTGCAACCACGAGTTCTCATGCCATGGCTAAAAAAAGATATCCTGAATGCCACAACTAACACCTGGAGTAGACAAAATAAATAAATAAAAAATATTAAAATAAAATGAAGTAAAATAAAGACTTGCCTAATATGAAGATAGATTATAATTTAAAGCAATGTATAATTACAATTGATGTTTTAATTGAAAAAGCAATTTAACAGCAACATTAAAAGTTTTTAAAAATTTGTTTTATTGAAGTATAGTTGATTTACAATGCTGTGTTAGTTTCTGCTGTACAGCAAAGTGATTCAGTTATACACATATATATATTTTTTCATATTCTTTTCTATTATGGTTTATTACAGAATATTGAATATATTTCCCTGTGCTATACAGTAGGACCTTGCTGTTTATCCATCCTATATATAATAGTTTGCATCTGCTAATCCCAAACTCCCAGTCCATCCCTCCCCCAGCCCCCCTCTCCTTTGGCAACCACAAATCTGTTCTCTATGTCTGTGAGTCTGTTTCTCTTTTGTAGATAAGTTCATTTGTGTCATATTTTAGATTCTACATATAAGTGATATCATATGGTATTTGTCTTTCTCTTTCTGACTTACTTCACTTAATATGATAATCTCTAGGTCCACCCATGTTGCTGCAAATGGCATTATTTCATTCTTTTTATGGCTGAGTAGTATTCCATTGTGTATATATACCACATCTTTTTTTTTTTTTTTTTTTTTTTTTTGCGGTACACGGGCCTCTCACTGCTGTGGCCTCTCCCGTTGTGGAGCACAGGCTCCAGACGCGCAGGCTCAGCGGCCATGGCTCACGGGCCCAGCCGCTCCGCGGCATGTGGGATCCTCCTGGACCGGGGCACGAACCCGTGTCCCCTGCATCGGCAGGCAGACTCTCAACCACTGCGCCACCAGGGAAGCCCTACCATGTAGCTTTGTAGTATTGTCTGAAGTCTGGGAGGGTTATGCTTCCTGCTTTGTTCTTTTCCTCAGGATTGCTTTGGCAATTCTGGGTCTTTTATGGTTCCATATATATCATTTTAGGATTATTTGTTCTAGTTCTATGAAAAATGCCATAGTAATTTGATTGGGATTGCACTGAATCTGTAGGTTGGTTTGGGTAGTATGGCCATTTTAACAATAATCTTCCAACCCAGGAGCATGGGATATCTTTCCATTTCTTTGAATCATCTTCAATTTCCTATATTAATGTTTTTATAATTCTCAGCATGTGTCTTTCACCTCCTTGTTCATGTTTATTCCTAAGTATTTTATTTAATTATTTTTTGATGTGATTTTTAAAGGGATTGTTTTTTTACTTTCCCTTTCTGATATTTCATTGTTAGTGTAAAGAAGTGCAACTGATTTCTGTATATACTCTTATATCCTGCTACCCTGCTTAATTCATTTATCAGTTCTAGTAGTTTTTGTGTGGAGTCTTTAGGGTTTTCTATATATAGTATCATGTCACCTGTATATAATGACAATTTTACCTCTTTCCTTCCAATTCAGATATGTTTTATTTCTTTTTCTTGTCTGATTGTTGTGGCTAGGACTTCCAGTACTATGCTGAATAGAAGTGGCGAGAGTGGGCATCCTTGGCTTGTTCCAGATTTTAGCGGGGAGGCTTTCAGCTTTTCACCATTGAGTATTATGTTGGCTGTGGGTTTGTCATAAATAGTTTTTATTATGTTGAGGTATGGTCCCTTTATACCCACTTTGGTAACAGTTTTTCATCATGAGTGGATGTTGACTTTTATCAAATGCTTTTCCTGCATCTATTGAGAAAGAATTTTTAAATCATCCATAATTCTATTAAATAACTATTAAAACTATTTTCATTTTCCTTCTTTCTATATGTACACAAATTTTCCATTGTAGCATACATATGATTTTTATTTTACTATTTTCACTTGTTTTTCTAAAAAATTTTTTTTGCATCCCTGTAGTCTTTTTCTTTCTTTTGCATTTCTGTAGTCTTTATAATTCTACTTTTAAATGGCTGCATGGTTTAATTTTTTTGTCAGACAAACATGGATTTGAATCTCAGTTTGTTATAATCTACTTATGTGATTCTGGGAAAGCTTTTTCTTTTTTTGAAGTGCTTTATTGAGTTATAATTGACATACAATAAACTGCATGTATTTGAAATGCAAACTTCAAGTTCTGACATGTATATACCTGTAAAACCGTCACCACAATCAAGATAATGAACATATTCATCATGCCCAAAAGATTCTTCCTGCCCTTTTGTAATCTCTCCCTCTTACCCCATATAATTATTTTAGACTCACCCATGTCATTGTTATGAAAGTGACAGAACATTTGAACCAGGTTACTTAAAAAGACAAAACTGGAAACGTTGGAAGGAGACAGCTTAGCCTCCTGTATGACTCTGGCCTGGCCTCAGAGGCAGGCCCTCCTAGGAATCTGTGGCAGGCTCAAGCACCTTTAGGGTGTCAGTCGTATCCCAGGTAATATTGATGGCTTATTTTTCACACAGTTCCTTTTTTTCAGGGTCCATGGCCAAAGCCCCACTTTCCAGCAGCTCTGCTCTTTTTGCCTCCCACTTGTGGATTTTCAATAGCTTTTTTTTCTCTACAATAGTCCTTACTTTTAAACTCTCCCATATCTGATATTTCCATTTCTCTCATTCTTTGCATGCTATCTTGGATGTGAAGTTATAGCTTTTAGTCCTAAGGGTTATGACACACACCAGAAACTGAAAAGTAAAACTGTAATTAATGACTCATAGAGCAAGTAAGGTGCTGCTGGAGGACCCCTCTGGGCTATGAACAGGTATGTCTCCCCTGCCCACCTGGGATTTCCTGTCACCTGTAAATTTGTGTCACTGGCCTGACAGGGCCCTGTTGAGACTTTTGACATTATCTTTGTTTCTGAAAGTCTCCTGGAGGGCAGAGGCTGGGGCTGGCTTACAACACAGACAAGTTCCTGAAGGGCCATGCTCGATTTACAGTATCAGGCACACTCTGGGAATTAGAGGGCTTCCAGATGCAGTCCTGCAGCCTGACACCAAGGGGCAGCATATACCAAAGGAAACATCTAGCTCTGCTAAAGCCAAGCAGAAGCCAAGCAGAAACCACCTTGCTTTTAAACCCCAAAAGCAAAGCACACAGAGGCCATATTCTCATCTCTCGAATCAGATTACAGCATTACAGTTTTAAATATCTATTAAGAGTTTTGCCTGCCAACTGAATTTTCCAAGAAGTTAATTTGTTGTTGAACATGATTTAAATATAATACTGCTGAGACCCACATACTCTGTAAGACTTACCCATTTTAGTGCATTTATAACTTCAGCATCTTAATCTGAAAATAGTTCCAAATTCACACCCTTTCTATTCTTTTAAATGACTGTTGTCTGTCTGTCTCCTTTTCTTTCATGAAGCAAATTTTGTATGTGGAATAACGGCAATCAAATAATTCTTTGGACAGTTAAACCAGACAAGGCTCAACTCTTTGGAGAGCTTAGTTTCCCTCTCTGAGGCATTTGTTCATTAATCCATGCATCAGCAAAGATTTCTGAGCATTTCCATCATATGCTTGACCCTGTGCTAAATGCTGTGGAGTGCAAGGATGAACGAGATATCAATTCTGCCATCAGGGGACCCATTCAAAGTCTAGAGAGTGGGGAGTATGTGGGCAGACGGAAAAAAAACAATGATTACAGGAATGTGTGATAAGTGCAATGATAAAAAAGAAAAAGAGATGCTCTGGGGGACAAGTGAAAACAGAGGTGGGCACCTATCAGGGTGAAGGCTGGGGAGTGGGGAAGCTTGCAGGAAAACTTCCAAGAGGAGATATTTGAACTAAGCCTTAAGGAAAAGACAGAATTAGCATTCCAGGCAGTGGGCCCAGAATAGCCAAGGCAGGGAAGAATGAGAGAGCACAACATTTTGGGCAGTTTGTAGGCAGGTCAGACCTTTGAATGCCCAGGAGCATGGGTATTGATATGTGTTTTAGATAAACTACTCTGACAGCAAAATGGAGCTCAGAATGGAGGAGGATAGTGAGTAGAGAGAGCAGTAAGGAAGCTACCACAGTAGTAGAGACCAGAAATTACCAAGTCCTGAAGGTGGTGAAGAATGGAGAGAAATGGATAAGTTCAACTCATATTTTAAAATAGTGCCAGGGCTTCCCTGGTGGCGCAGTGGTTGAGAGTCCGCCTGCCGATGCAGGGGGCACGGGTTTGTGCCCCGGTCCGGGAAGATCCCACATGCCGCGGAGCGGCTGGGCCCGTGAGCCATGGCCGCTGAGCCTGCGCGTCCGGAGCCTGTGCTCCGCAACGGGAGAGGCCACAACCGTGAGAGGCCCGCGTACCGCAAAAAAAAAAAAAAAAAAATAGTGCCAGATGCCAGGTGATGGGAGCAGCTGGATGACAGAGCTGGTCAATACAGCAGGAGGAGCAGGTGTGGGTGTGGAGAGGGCATGGGTTTTGCTTTGGTCCTAACCAAGTTTGAGAAGCTTGTGGGACACTCTGGTAGGAATGGGGTCCAGCAGGTGGTTGGATAGTGGTTTTGGAGCTTAATAGAGAACGCTGGGCCAAAAGATATGGTCTGAGGAGTGATTGAAATCATAGGAGTAGCTGAAATCGCCAGCGTTTAGGAGTTGAAGAAAGTGCATTCAGAAATGGGAGACTCAGGAAAGTGTGGTCACAAAGCTATAGGGGTGTACTTGGAGGGAAGACCCAACATAAAAGAGACGTCAGCATTCCCTGCATTCTGTATACTTAACACAACCCCAGTACAAATAGCAATGAGATTTGCTAGGGCAAGTTTCTTCTCCTGTATTTACACAGGACCTGGCATAACATCAGTGCCTGACAAATATTTCATGACTATACGTAGGGACATGCATCCAGTGGAATAATATGCAACTTCAGTGAAGAATGGGGTAGATCTATATGCTGATATAGTAAGATTCATATGAAGTTAAAAAAACGAGGTGCACACATGTTGATGCTGTTATGGATATATATATTTAAGGATATATATATATATGTAATGTTATATATAATTATATAAATGATAAACATATCTTTTTTTTCTGTAAGGATAATAATAGCTGATACATACAAAGCACTCAGTGTGTTCCTGGCACATATTTTAACTCATTTAATCTTTTCTGTTGGGTAAGCTACTACTGCGATCCTGTTGATACAGATTGGGAAACGAAGACACAGAGTGTAAGTGACTAGCCCAGGATCACACCGGGGTAGAGGTGAGAGCTGGAGCCAGGCAGTCCGTCCTTTCTACCACCGTGACCTGCTTCTCACACAGGAAAATGTTAACCTAGAAGGACGAGGGTGGGGAATGGTGGAGAGAGAATTTTACTTTTATTTCATACTCTTGAGTATTTAAAATATTATTTTACCACGCACATTATACTCCTTTAATCATAAACAAACCAATTTAAAAATATTTTTGAGAATTGGGCTTTAGGTATTAGCTGAGAACATCGCTGGGGACCTCTCCGGAGGGTCCAGTAGGCTGCCTGGTGGTAAGATGGAGGAGGCGGGCTGGTCGAGGACACATCCCAACAGGCTTGTGGAAAGGAAATACAAAGGAGATACTGGTTTGCTTTCCATATAATTAAAGTTCAGCCCTGAGAGCACAGCCAGCATTTAAAGCACAGCGGCCAGTTTCTGGCTTTGGTTTTTCCAGTGACTTATTTTTTAAGTTTCTCTCACTTAGAAATCCCCCCGCTGTGGATTCCTACATGCATGGCTTCTAGGGCTTCATTCCATGGATTTCATTTTTTTTTTAGTTTTTGACTAGGCAATACAGTCCTATAACTGAAGTTAAAATCAGTTGAAAAGGGGTAAATGAGAAATCTTACTCCCAACTGCTCTGTTTCCACCTTGGCCCTTATAGCTACTACTTTTTTTTTTACTTTCTTTGGTAACCTTTCAGTGATTCCTTAGACAAATTAAAGTATATATACACATCTATATTCTTAGCTTTATTTCTTTCCTACACCCCCAGGTCGCTGCTTTGTTCCTTTTTAAATTGGCACGTGGAGAGCTTCCTCTTTTTTTTTTTTTTTAAATAGCTACACGACTCACTGTCCATTGGGTTAGTTTAACGAGTCTGCTCTGAGCATATTCCCTTGACCTTGCTGTTGGCTTTGCTGAGGAGTCTCCAAGTTTGGACGAGTGTTTCTTCTCTGCTCCTCTATTTTTAGAGTTCTTCCCAGTCATCAGCTTCCTAGCAACTGACTGCATTTGTACCCACACTCTCCGTAATGAGGGGTAACTGAAGGCTTCTCTTTCTCTCTTTGTCTTCTCTTCCAGGGCACAGAGTGGGGGCGTGCCCTTCCCTGATGGCCCATGGGGCAGCAGCAGCTCACACCTGTTCCTTCTCGTGATTAAAAACAGACTCAGTTACTTCCACTCGAATCTCTTGTCACTGTCAATTTTCATCTTCTTGGGAACAAATGTGCTGGGGTGAAACTCCCGGGTATATAGGCTTATAGTTTAATTGTAAACATCTGTTGACAGAGCCCTGCACTGGCTGAACAGGTATGAAGTTACGTATTTCCTTCCTCTTTTTGTTTATTTTTAATCTGTGTTTATCACGACTCTGTATTTGTTGTCTGATTACTAACTTCCAAACACTTTGAACAGGCTCCATCGTTGGGGAGTGAGGATTAGGGAAGAGAAAAACTCACCCACAAAGATCTCTGCGGCTTGCTCTAGATGGGCAGAATGCTTGGTTAATTGACGATTATCATGGTTTGACAACCATCACCTGGGGCGTGGGCTGACAGGGGATGGCAATATTCCGTTTTAATGAAGGTGTTGATGTTTCCCCACCCACTTATCCTTCACAAATGTTCTTTCCCTGGCTTTGGTGGCCTGCCCTCGGGTGGTCCCTTCTGCTGCCAACACTGCCCACCCAGCTGGAGATTGCCATGGACACCATGATTAGAATCTTCCACGCTACTCCTGCAAGGAGGGGGACAGGTTCAAGATCAACAAGGGGGAGCTGAAAATGCTCCTGCAGCGACACCTCACAGAATTCCTCTCGGTGAGTCTGGCTTTTCTCCCCAACCATTCGAGGGTGGATGCGGTGCACATTCAGGGATAGCCTCCATGTACACCACCAACTCCTGTGTCCTGCTGCACATTGTATAATTCCTATTGAGATTCTAAATACAGGGAAGCAAACACTAGAGACCTTTGTTTTCTGTGTCTGTAGGCATGTGCGCTTTTCTGTAGTGCCTAGGGTTAGGGTTTCCAGTGTTGGAAATTATATTTGAGGCTTTTATCAATTATTCAATGTCGTAGTACAGCAAAGGTATAGCTAGTTATACTGGGAGTTATAACTAGTGACACAAGTATACCTGGAGCTCTGTCCTGCTGTCTATAAATGAATAAATATTATGTTTGGGGCCAGAAATGAAGCCTGGGGTATTTATGATATGATGGCAAATTTTCTAGTGAATAACAAATACCAGGTGAGTTTGTCAGCCAAGAACAAGCTGATTGGGATTGACCAAAAGGGTGTGTCTGGCCAGTGACCAGTTGGGTAGCAAATAGATTTACATCTCAAAACAGCCAGAAGTTCAATAAAACCGCTCGTGAAACCTTACAATGGAGTGTTTGGAGCCTGCTCTCAAGAAAATGCTCACTTTTGTGTTTTTGGAGTTGCCTTGAATTGATTTTAGCACGTGTAATAGCCTGGCATGATGTTATTCTGTCCAAACCCTGTGTTAAGACGATAGTAATTATAATTATGACACTCTTTTATCCCCACCCTCTATGGGAAAAGCTTAAAGTAAAAATTTTTAACATACAATACCTTTTCAGTAATTTTAAGAGTCCCTGAGAACATTTTTCTTTTTCAAATTCAGTTTGGCTACTGTATTACATAACATTTAGGGTAAAAAACTCAGTAGGCCACACTTGGCACATTGATTTATTCAAGTGAAATTTATAATTGTTCTTGATTGAGTTGATTTTGATCAATTCAATTTAAATTTCCAGCCATTTAATGGTTGGCAGCTAATGAGAGGACAATGGGGAGTTCTTGGAGGAAGTGAATTATACTTTTGGAAACATTTCTCATCAGCCTCTTATCATAGGAAAGGTAGGTGCTTCACCGCCCCACCCTTTCTGAACCCTGATCTCCTCAATGGGCTCCTTGCTTTCCTTTCCACCTATAAAATGGAGTCATCCTTATAAGATCTACCCTTTATTGGGTGCCTCTGTTTTGTTTTGCGACACACAAAACAGGCTGCCAGCTAAAATATTACGTGACCCATGCAATATTTGGGACATACTTATACTAAACAAGTATTCATTGCTCATCTGAAATCCACATTTGATTGGGCATCCTGAATTTTTATTTGCTAAATCTAACAACGTGGTGCTAAGCACTTATAAAAGCGTGTTGAAGTGGCCCCCAAATTTGTGGGAGATATTTTTTTCCTCATTTGATAAATTAGGACATTTTAAAATGTTAAGTGATTTGCTCCAAGTCCCAGTGTTGGTAAATGGCAGAGCCACTCACTATCCCCCTTTGGCTTCAAGGCTTCCTTCTTTTCATGTCCCCCTGATTTCCTCCCCAGGGGTCCTGGCCTTCAACCTGTCCAGTAAATGCATTTTCTTCATCAGCAGCTCACTTTGATGTGCTGCTGTTTGCTCCTCTTGGTGTTTAGGTCTGAGGATTATATGGTGTTGGGGGGGGGGGGGGGGGGAGGCTGGGGGGGGGGGGGGGGGGCGGGCAGGAGCCCAGACTCATTTAGAATGTGTGCCTGGTTCAAACCTCCCTGCAAATAGGCTCTTGGAAATTGCTTTAGATGCTAAAAATGGAAATGCAAACTTTAATGTAGATAAAAGGAAAATACGATTTCAGTTGTCATTATGAACCTCAGAGCTTGGGAGTTAGAAATTTTCTTTTTCCTTTTAGTGTCAAAAGGATCCCGAGTTGGTTGATAAGATAATGCAGGATCTGGATGCCAATAAGGACAACGAAGTGGATTTTAATGAATTCGTGGTCAGGGTGGCAGCTCTGATGGACCGTTGCTTGTAATGATTACTTTGTAGAACAGTTGAAGAAGAAAGGAAAGACAAGTAGTAAGCTAGTCTAAAGCTAATCCACAGTTATTTACCGACTGTTCATCTATACCCTCCAGATCCATAGTCATAGTAATGCCATTTATAGCTATAATATACATATAATTAGTTGCTAGTGTTAGTAAATGATGCATACCTTAGTATATTGACTTTAAATAAATATTCCAAATTTTATATGCCCTTCTTGAAATTTTCCTATATATATTTTTTAAATTGAAGAATAGTTGGTTTACAATGTTGGGTTAGCTTGAGGTGTACATCAAAGTGATTCAGTATCTATTCTTTTTCAGATTTTTTTCCATTATAATTTATTACATGATATTGAATACATTGGGTTGGCCAAAAAGTTCGTTCAGGTGTTTCCGTATCATCCTACAGAAAAACTTGAACGAACGTTCTGCCCAGCCCAATAGTTCCCTGTGCTATACAGTAGGTCCTTGTTGTTTATCTATTTTATATATAGTAGTGTGTATCTATTCATCTCAAGTAAAGATGTTATATACTTTTTTTGTCTGTCAAAGAGAGAGCATCACAAAAATTTAGCTCTTTCAAATGAGACTAGAACTCAGCAAATTTCTCAGACATTCATCGTCCTTAAATTGGACTTTGAAATTATCCTATTAAAGAAATAAAGTGGCTCTTGCACCCTCTTGTGATTCTGCTTCGAGAAGACAAAGCTGTGAGGGTCTGTAAGCAGAAAAGCTGATAAGTGGAAGGAAGTGCTGGCTTTTGCAGTGAGTTAGCTCAGGGAAGGGGTAAGTCCAGGCCTAGGTGCTCAAGCCAAGAGAGTGCGGCCAGCAACCCTTGGGGGCTGGTGTAGAAATACCTCCTTGTCCCTGGGGTCAGGTGATTCTGAAGCAAGTGTCTTAACGCCATTTCCCAGGGCTTCCCCTGGGCTGAGCTTCTGTGGCCCCCAGGGGAGGAGGCCTTGGTCTCGAACCTGCTCTGGGCTGCCTTCCCTTCCTGGTCTCGCTGTGAAGCCCCACCCATGTGTCCTGCATCTCTCAAACTACTTGTGTCAGGGTCTGCTTGGAGGAAACCCAAACTATGACAGATCCTTTGCAGGGGTCCCCAACCTTTTCGGCACCAGGGACCGGTTCCGTTGGAAGACCGGTTTTCCACGGACAGACGGGATGCGGGTGGGGGCGGGTGGGGGATGGTTCAGGCGGAAATGCGAGCGAAGGGGAGAGGCGGATGAAGCTTCCCTCGCTTGCCCGCTGCCCACCTCCTGCTGTGCGGACCAGTTCCTAGCAGGCCACGAACTGGTACCCGTCCGCGGCTCGGGGGTTGGGGAGCCCTGCTTTGGAGAATTTAAGAAAGGGAATGGTGTGATTATATTTATAATTTTAAGTGCTCAGACCAGCCACCGTGTGAACAAAGGGCTAGAGAGAGGGCAAGTGTGGAAGAGGATGACCTACTAGGAGGCCGAATGCTGTGGTCTGAGGGAGAGACGATGGTATCTCCGGCCGGGGTCTGAGCAATGGAGATGAAGAAAAGCAGTTGAATTTGCTGTCTTTTGGAGGTGGGAGTCATAGGACTTGCTGAGGGATTGGTAACCAAGTGTAGGAAAAGAGAGCAGTCCAGGACGATAGAACGGGTACTGCTGTTGCCTATCTGAGTCCATTCTACCTTTCTTCCATAGGTCAGAGCCCTGATTTATGCAGGGTGGCAACGTGCTTAGCTAAAAAGCCATATTTCCCAGCTTCTCTTGTGTCTGAGGTAGAGCTTGTAACAGTTCCGGGCAATGAGAGATAAGCAGAAATCTACTAGGGATTTCTGGGAGTGTTTTGCTCTTTCCATATAGGCTCTGTGCCTTCCACCTTGTTAATTCCTTCCTTTTCTTTCCATTGGCATGTGAATGTGAGGCTGGAGGTGGGGCTGCCATCTTGCACCCATGAGGACGGTGAAGAAAAAAGATAGAAGGAGCCGGGACATTGTTAGCTTAGGGGGACCAGTGCACAGCTCTGGTCTGCCTGCCTGTGGTCCTCTTATTATATGAAAATAAACAAACAAAAAAACCCTGCTCTCTGGTTAAGGTGGATTCTGTTAACATGCAGCTGAATGCAATCCCTAACGTTTAGATTTTTGGTCAAGCAAATGATGCAATTTACTAAATGGGAAAGACTGGGGTAGGAGGGGCTTTATGTGGGGACATTGAGGGGAATAGCTCTGTTTAAAATCCCTATTGAACATCTAAGTGGAGATATCATGTGCAGTTGGATATATGATCTTGTCCAGAGCTCAGGGTAAACAGGGAACTGGAGATACAGATTTGGGAGTCATTAGCATCTAGATGGTATTAAGCCACAGGACTAGAGGAGCTCACTTAGGATGAGAATGTGGGTAGAGAAGAAGAAAGGTCCAACAGTTTAGCTTTCAGCAGAAAGAGGAGCCAACAAATGATACACCAAAGGCATAGTCAGGGAGTAGAAGGAAAACCAGGTAAGCGCAGTACGTTAGAAGCCTAGGGGAGAAAGTCTCTGGAGAAGGAAAGAGGGTGAAATCCACTGAGAGGAGGAGTAAGTTGAGAACAGAGACCAGACCTTTAGATTTGCCAAGGTAGAGATCATCAGTAACATCAAGGACCCTGACCAAAGTGATTCTGCTTACAGAGGTGCCTATCTCCCTATCTGGCTGATAGTAGGTGCTCAATAAATATCTAATAAACAAATAAAAGAATCTGCCAATTGTTGACTTTCTAGTGCTAAGACCTGTCATTTTGTTCTTTAAATAGGATTTTTTTTGTTGTTCCCCTTAAGCCCATTCTGAGCAGATAGGACAGAGAGAATTTAGAGGTCAGAATATTCTAGAGGTGTATACCCTTGGTATTTATTTACTCCTATCTGTCAAAATGTTGGAAGAGATAATGAGAAGAAAAAATTGAACACTTTTTTCAGAGATGTTTAGGCTCTTTTCTTATAAGCAGCCATATTAATTATTCAAGAGAAGGTCTGACTATTTCTCAGGGACCTTTAAACTTTTCATTTTAATTTGGTCCAAAGTTTACATATTGAAAAATGGGCCACTAAATCATGAGAAGTAAATCCAAAAATTTCCTCATGTTCTATTAAAGGAAGGACATTCTCAACAGAGAGAAATAAATGGAAAAGCAATGTTCATTTCATGGTGTTTCTAAAAATTGATGAAAAGTTAGGAAAAGCAATTTATGTGTCAAATTAGATTTCAAATGAGTAAGAATTACATGATGTACCAAAAGCTCTTTTCTAGTAATGGAGAGGCTTTCTTTTGTGTGTACGTGTTAGGTACTTACAATAAGTTTGTAGGAGGCAAAACCGATTATTTCTTCCGCCCAGAGGCCCTGGCCTTGCATTTGCTGGAGCTTAAATCAGCTTTAAACAATATTCAAGGGTCATCTCTAAATTAGCACATTCTGATGTTTAACATTTTCTCAGTGTGGTTATGGAAGACAATAGCCTACATCTGCTTGGGGCCCTGGGCTTGAGATATGGCTGACGATACAAACAGCTAGAAAGCATTAAAGAAAAACAAAAACCTTAAGTTTTAATTTTAAAAACAGATTTTGTTTTTCCTTAAGAATCGTGGGGTTAAGGAAGGCTTTACAGAGGCAAAGAAATGGGGCAAGGATATTAAAGAGAGAACTTGGGCAAAGTCACACAGGTATGAAAGAACAGGACATGTTGGGGAGAATGCTGTTGTTTGGGGCACCCTAGGGTATGGGGTGTGGGAGAGCAGGAAATGGGGCTGGAGAGGTAGACAGGGCTCAGAATCAGAAAGGGCCTTGGGTGTTAATGTGAGAAATTTGAAATTTATCCTGAATGTTATGAGAAACCGTTGTAGGATTTTATGTATTTTTTTCTTATTACTTAGAGCAGTTTTTATGTCTCTAAATGTCCCCCTAAAATATTTAAATCTTTAAAGCAGTGGTTTTGAACTCTAACTTCACATTACACTCACCCAAGGTATTGCATAAAAATATAGATGAATATAAGCTCCATCCCCACTAAGATTCTGATTCAATTGGTCTGGGAACAGGACCCAGGAATTAGAATTTTAAAAAGAGCACCAGGTGATTCTAAATGCAAACAGGGTTGAAAAACCCTCCTTTTTATGGTGACTTGCTTAATCAAGTAATCAGATCAACTTCTGGCTGAGAAGTGTGCGGGGACAGTGGCTGCTCCAACTTTAATGTGTGTGAACCATCTGGTGATCCGATTCTGCATCGGTAGGTCTGGGCTGGGGCCTGAGGTTCTGCATTTCTAAGAAACTCCTAGACGTTGACAGTGCTGATAGAAATGCTCTAGGATGAAGAGGAAAGGGTCGGAACAAAAGTATGGAGGTGCTGTTTTGGAAGCAGTTACCTGTAGAATAGTTCTTGCTGGGGAATACTCCTTTTGGAAGAATATAAGACAACACAAGACATTAGGCACAGAGAGGGCTGGGGGAGAGGTGGAAGCATCCAGGAAGGAACATTCCCTAAGGCCCCAGGGGAGGGGGAGGAACAGTCTGCCACCGGACTGCCTTGTGTTGTTACTGAACACAAGTTCATGCGCCCGAAGCACAGAGAGGCCAAACAGAAACGTCAGGATTTGGAGCAGAGAAAAGTTTATTGCAGGGCCAAGCAAGGAGAATGGGTGTCTGGTGCTCTAAAAAACCCCGACCTCCCCAATGGTTTGGAGGACAAGCTTTTATATGCAAAATTTAGAGTGAGGGCTGCAGGGTGTGTGACTTTCTTCTGATTGGTTGGTGGTGAGGTAACAGGGTGGTGCTCCAGGAATCTTGTGCTCCGCCTGTCGTCACCATCCTCTACCTGGGTGGGGGCCTTAGTTCTGCAGAAGAACTCAAAGATATTGTTACATATATTCCTTGAGGAGGAACGAGGATCCTGCTCTGTAGTTTCTTGATTTTTGCTACTTTGTTTTTGCATTCCTTCACTTCCCTGATTAGCCACTGTTTGAATCTGCTCTCCTACACCTCATACTCTAGGGTGCCCCAAACCACTGGCATTCTCCCCAGCAGGTACCGTTGCTTCATAACTTCTTATTCTGCAAATAAGAAATGGGGCAGGGGGGTGGACACAGAAAGGCTTTTGTATCCAGGAGGGCCCCACAGGGTCTTCCTCAGATTCAAGGTCAAAGATCTTGGACAAGTTATTTAACTTCTTTAAGCCTCATTTTTCTGGCATGTCTCAACTCTAGTGGCTCACCTGTATCAGTCGACAAGGAACACATTGATCGGTGGGATCCCTAGGCCCCACCCCTGTCCAAATGAACCAGAAAGGAGGAAAGGGGTAGGTGAGCATTTGCATTGATAGCAAGCTCTCTCGGTGGATATTATGTACCCTCAACTCGCAGAACTAGAACTCTGGTGGTTAAAATAAGATAGCAAGTGCCTGGAACATAATAAGTGCTCAATAAGTGGTAACCCTATGGGTGAAGATGGTGGTAATGGTGACACGTGAGCACTTCTGGTCCAGCCTCGTTCTGCAGCTCATGGGTTTTATCCAACCTTCTCTCTCAAGTCGGTGCCTCCAGCTGCCTGCCACCAGAAGAGGCTACTGTTCCCCTTGAGTTCTCCCACTTTCTCAGAGTTTCTTTTCAAGAAATGGAACACTATGCAGTCATTACACACGTGTTTTCAAAGACCATTGACTATAATGGAAAGTGCCTAGTATATAATATTAACTTTAAATAACAGTGTGTCTGATATGGTCCCAATTTGGTTTCAAAAAAGTGCTATAGCGTGAGTTTTTAAGATACTGCTTTGTTCCTACTTGCAATTTTTACTTTTCTTTATCCCAACCAAGAGGAGAAAGGCTTCCTTACAAAGGGAAGGCCTGGAAATCAAAAGTTGCCTGAAAACCACTTCCTTTTCTAATTTTTGTTTTCCAGAGCTTGAGCCATTAAGGTAATTATGTGAGAGGTCTCCAAGGAAAATGTCAGGAGAAGGAGAATTATCCCAGAGGAAAGGATTTCCCCTGAGCTCTGGAGGAAAGAAGGCGGTTTCTGGTCCCCAGAGTAGTAGTGCAGGCCTCAGCAATTGAATGGCCTCTCGCCGGAATCCTCTTCTCGGATTCCCATCTCCTCATCTTTTTTTTTTTTTTGGCGGTACGCGGGCCTCTCACTGCTGTGGGCTCTCCCGTTGCGGAGCACAGGCTCCGGATGCGCAGGCTCAGCGGCCATGGCTCACGGGCCCAGCCGCTCCGCGGCATGTGGGATCTTCCCGGACCGGGGCACGAACCCACGTCTCCTGCATCGGCAGGCGGACTCTCAACCACTGTGCCACCAGGGAACCTCTCCTCATCTTCTTTGATATAGATCACCCACTGGAGGAGCATGATCACCTAAGGGTGCACTCAGGGTTTCTGCCATCACCTTTTGCAAGTTTTACATAGGTTTCTCCAACTTTCCTTTGGAATGTAGTGTCTATTATCTTGAGGCTTCAGCCAATATTCTAACATCCGGGTATATGTACCTAGAAAAGAGCCTGGAAGGAAACCTACCGAAATGTTCACCATGGATGGTGGCGTTATAGGCGTTTTTGATGTTTTCTTTATAATTTTATCTAATTTCTGATGTTTCAGCAATGAACAATAATCAGAAGAAAGTGATGTTATTTATTTTTATGAGAGGATTCCCACTACTCTGGCTTTACATGCTTTATTCCTCCCTTATGCGCCTCTTACCAACTAAAAAGTCTTTTTGTCTGAGACCACTTCCTCAGCCCCGCTTGCCTTTTACAATGTCCTCTTTTGTATTGTCTTACTTGTCTTTCTAACCCTAGCACCTAGCATAGCACCAATATATCAGAGAATTAAGCACATGATCTTTGACGTGAACCTATCTTGAGAGTGCCAAGGCTTTTCTTTGTTCACATCATCACCATTGTAAAGATTTTCCACTGGACAGTTTATAGCACTGACCAAATAACAGAGCCCCCTTGTTGACAGAGAGCAAATTATCATGTGCTGGACCCTGGAGTTCCACAGGGATAAGCAAGAAACAATCTTTTTAAAGGGGTTATTGACAAGCATCCCTGCTAGCAATTCCCAAGTGACAGAAATTTGGTCATCAAATATCACCTAGCATGAGCAAAGAACAGTTGAAAGTTAAGGCCCAAGAACATTTTAAAACCCCTGAAATCTACCTAAGCAGTTTCAATTTTAGAGGTGCTCTTTCCATACAACATTAAAATATACTTATATAAGTGTACTGATATTGGCCACAGATGCATCTGACATTTCATTCATTAGGTTGTATTACAGATTTTTTTTTTTTTTTGCAGGGGAAGATAAATTAAAAACACACAAGAAACATCCCTGGATTTTTCCTTAAAAAAGAAAAAAAAGGCTGTTTTTTTCTCATACAGCCCCCCCAACCACCACTACTCCCTCCCAGCTCCTGGATGCCACTGATTAGTTTTTTTGTTTCTATAGTATTGCATTTTCCAGCAGGTCATATAAATGGAATCATGTAGTATATAGCCTTTGAGTCTGGCTTTTTTCACTTAGTGTAGTACGTTTGAGATTCATCCCTGATTTTGTGTGTTTCCAATAGTTTATTCCTCTTTATTGCTGAGCAGTATTTCATTGTATGAATCTACCATGATTTGTTTATTCATTCACCAACTGAAGGATATTTGGATTGTTTTCAATTTTGAGTGACTGAATAAATCTGCTATAAATATTGGTGAACAGGTTTTTCTATGGACATAAATTTTCATTTTGCTTGTACCGAAGCATGGGATTCCTGGGTAGTATGGTATTACGAGATTTAAATTTTTAACCTTTCTAATAGTGGTGAAGGGGTATCTCCTGTGGTTTTAATTTGCATTTCCTTAATAACTAATGATGTTGAATATTTTTTATATGTATATTTGCCATCTATATGTCTTCTTTGGTAAAGTATCTGTTCAGGTCTTTGGCCCATTAAAAAAGTTGGGTTGTTTATGTTTTTATTTATTTATTTATTTTTAAGATTTATTTATTATTTATTTTATTTATTTTTGGCTGCATTGGGTCTTAGTTGCGGCACACAGGATCTTCATTGAGGCGTGCGGGATCTTTTGTCGTGGCATGAGTGTTTTCTCTGCTCTAGTTGTGTCACGCAGGCTCCAGGGCGCGTGGGCTCTGTAGTTGTGGTGCGCGGGTTCCAGAGCACGTGGGCTCTGTAGTTTGCAGCACGCAGTCTCTAGTTTAGGCACACGAGCTCTGTAGTTGTGGTACACGGGCTTAGTTGCCCCGCAACATGTGGGATCTTAGTTCCCTGACCAGGGATCGAACCCACGTCCCCTGCATTGCAAGGCGGATTCTTTACCACTGGACCACCAGGGAAGTGCCCTATGTTTTTGAGTTTTAAAAGTTCTTTTTTAATTTTAATTTAAAAATTTAAGGTATAATTTACATATGACATTATGTTAGTTTTAAGTGTATAGCATAATGATTTGGTATTTGTATGTATTGCAAAATGATCACCACAATAAGTCTAGTTAACATATATTACCATACATAGTTACACAAAATTCTTTTCTTGTGATGAGAACTTTTAAGATCTATTGTCTTAGCAATTTTCAAATATACAATACAATACAATATTATTAACTATAGTCACTATGGCTTATTTATTTTATAACTGGAAGTTTTTACCTTTTGACCACCTTCACCCATTTTTATACTTCCTAAATATAAGACCTTTGTCAAATATGTGTTATGCAAATATTTTCTCCCTTTTCATTCTCTTGACATTGTCTTTCACAGAGCACAAATTTTTAATTTTGAAGAAGTCAGATTTATCATTTTTTTTTAATTTTAATTTTAATTTTTGGCTGCATTAGGTCTTCGTTGCTGCGTGAGGGCTTTCTTCTCATTGCGGTGGCTTCTCTTGTTGTGGAGCACAGGCTCTAGGTGCACAGGCTTCAGTAGTTGTGGCTCGTGGGTTCTAGAGCTCAGGCTCAGTAGTTGTGGCACATGGGCTTAGTTGCTCCACGGCCTGTGGGATCTTCCCAGACCAGGGCTTGAACCCATGTCCTCTGCATTGGCAGGCAGATTCTTAACCACTGCACCACCAAGGAAGCCCTATCATTGTTTTTTAATGGATTGTGCTTTTGATATTGTATAAAAGAAGACTTTGCATAAGCCAGTGGTTTTCAAATGGGAGACAACCCACCTCTCCTGAATATTTGGCAATGTCTGAAGACGTTTTTGATTGTTGTGACTGGGAGTGGGGGTGCTACTGGTGTCTAGTGGAACTAAGGATGCTGCTAAACATCCTACAATGCACAGAACAGCCCCTCACACAAGAATTATCCAATCCAAAATGTAAATAGCGCTAAGGCTGAGAAACCCTGGCTTAACTCAAGGTCAAAAAGATTTTGTTCTTTTACTTCTTTTTTATTTTAAAGAAATTTTTGTAATGTTAGATTCTACATTTAGGTTTATGACAAATTTTGTGTTAAGTTTTGTACATGGTGGAAGATATGGATTGAAGTTCTTTTTTATTTTTTGGCATGGATGTTCAATTGTTTCAGTAATACTTGTTGAAAAGACTATCTTTTCCCATTGAACTGCCTTTGATTACATATGCATGGGTCTATTTCTGGACTTTCTTCTGTTGCTCTATTGCTTATGTTTTCCCTAATACCATATGGTCTTGATAACTTGCTTTATAGTAAGTCTTGAAATGAGATGGTCTGAGTCTTATAATTTTATACTTCTTTTTCAAAATTGTTTTGCTATTCTATTTTATCTCATTCTTTTTGATAGCAGCTTTTAGAGGTGCACTGAATACATATTTGTGTTGTCAATGGCCAACCATTAAATTCAATATTTGGCCAAAGGTGAGACTAAAGTTAAATAATACCACCATAGAAAGAGAACTTCCAGTATAAAAGAAAAAATTCAAGCTTTTATTTTAAAATGTAATTATTATTATCACAACTTTATTATTAAAAGTTTTGATAGTCATATTTTACAAATTAGATATTATATTGTAGGGATAATAATTTCTGCACAGTTAGATTTGCTCTTGCAGTAAATAAACTACTGAGAGCAATCACTGAAAAAGCTATAAAAAAAGATATACTCAAAAAACTGTAGGTTAATCAGCATGGAAATCTAAAAAATATTCAAGTAACTCACAAAAAATATAGGAAGAAAAAAAACAGAGAAATTAAAAACACAGTGAACAAACAGAAAACAAAAAATAAAACGATAAACTTAAGCCCTAATATCAATAATTACATTAAATGTAAATGGTCTAAATACGACAAAAACATAGAGATTAGCAGAATGGATTAAAAACATAGCCCATGGGCTTCCCTGGTGGCACAGTGGTTGAGAGTCTGCCTGCTGATGCAGGGGACACGGGTTCGTGTCCCGGTCTGGGAAGATCCCACATGCCGCAGAGCGGCTGGGCCCGTGAGCCATGGCCACTGAGCCTGCACGTCCGGAGCCTGTGCTCCACAATGGGAGAGGCCACAACAGTGAGAGGCCCGTGTACCACAAAAAACAAAACAAAACATAGCCCAACTATATTGTCTACAAGAAACTCATTTCAAATGTAATGTTATAGATAGATTGAAGTTAAAGGACAGAAATGTTATATCAAACAAACATTAATAAACGAAAGCAAGATTGGCTATGTTAATATCAGATAAAATAGACTTCAGAGCAAACAAAATTACCAGAGATGGAGAGAGAAATTACATAATGATGAAAAAGTCAATCTATCATGAAGATGTAGCAATCCTAAATATACATGTACTAACAAGAATTACAAAATCTATGAATTAAACACTCATAGAACTAAAAGGAGAAATAGACAAATTCACAGTTATAGTCGAAGACTTCAACACACCTCTCTCAATAATTGATAGAAGAAGTAGACAGAAAATTAGCAAAGATACAGAAGAAATCAACACTACCATCAACCAACTGGATCCAATTGACATTTATAGAACACTCTGCTCATAAAGAGTAGACAATACATTCTTTTCAGGTGCCAATGGAACATATATGAAGGCAGACCATATCCTGGGCCATTAAAAAAAAATTAAACACATTGAAATCCTGAGAAGGGTTCCCTGAGCACAATGGAAACAAACTAGAAATCCATCGCATAAAGATAAGTGAAACTCTCCAAACACTGGGAAACAATCAACATACTTCTAAATAATCTGTGAGTCAAAGAGGTCTTCAGGAAAATTAAAAATATACACTCAACTGAATGAAAATGAAGGTACAATGTATCAAATTTATAGGACACAAATAAGAAGTCCTGAAAGAGAAATTTATAGCACCAAACCCTTACATTAGAAAAGAGAAGCATCAAATCAGTTTCTCACAATTTGTATAAATCTGTAATTATCTCAAAATAAAAAGTTTAATTATATATAAAATACACATATAAATATATATTTACATACATACGTTCTTTATTGCACTTTATTGTGCTTCACAGATATTGTGTTTTTTGACAAATTGAAGGTTTGTGGCAACTGCATGGAGCAAGTCTATCAGCAGGACCATTTTTCCAACAGCATTTGCTCATTTCGTGTCCCTTTGTCACATTTTGGTAATTCTCATAATATTTCAAACTCTCTCATTATTATTATATTTGTTATGGTGATCTGTGATCAGTGATCTTTGATGTTACTATTGTAATTACTTTGAAGCACCACAAACTACGCCTATATAAGATGGTGAGCTTAATGTCGTGTGTGTGCTGATTGCTCCACCAACTGGCCGTTCCCCTGTCTCTCTCCCTCTCCTTGGGCCTCCTTGTTCCCTGAGACACAACAATATTGAAATTAGACCAATTAATAACCCTACAGTGGCCTTAAGTGTTCAAGTAAAAGGAAGAGTCATACATCTCTCACTCTAAATCAAAAGCTAGAAACGCTAAGCTTAGTGAGAAAGGCTTGTTGAAAGCTGAGATATGCCAAAAGTAAGGCCTCCTGCACCAAACAGTTAGCCAAGTTGTGAATGCAAAGGATAAATTCTTGATGGAAGTTAAAAATGCTACTCCAGTGAAGACACAGATGATAAGAAAGTGAAACATCCTTATTACTGATATGGAGAAAGTTTTAGTGGTCTGGATAGAAGATCAAACCAGCCTTTAAGGAAACAATATTTCCTTAAGCCTAAGCCTAATTCAGAGCAAGGCCCTAACTCTCTTTGATTCTATGAAGGCTGAGAGAGGTGAGGAAGCTGTAGAAGAAAAGTTTGAAGCCAGCAGAGGTCGGTTCATGAGGTTGAAGGAAATAAGCTGTCTTTGTAACACAGCTCAAGGTGAAGCAGCAAGTGTACAAGCTGCAGCATGTTATCCAAAAGATCTAGCTAACATCATGAATGAAGGTGGCTATGCTACACAACAGATTTTCAATGTAGACAGAATAGCCTTCTACTGAAGAAGATGCCATTAGGACTTTCATAGCTAGAGAGACGTCAATGCCTGGCTTTAAAGCTTCAAAGGATAGGCTGACTCTCTTGTTTGGGGCTAAGATAGCTCGTAATGTTAAATTGAAGCCAATGCTCATTTACTATTTTGAAAATCCTAGGGCCCTTAAGAGTTAGGCTAGGGCTTCCCTGGTGGTGCAGTGGTTGAGAGTCCGCCTGCCGATGCAGGGGACGCGGGGTCGTGCCCCGGTCCGGGAAGATCCCACATGCCGTGGAGCGGCTGGGCCCGTGAGCCATGGCCGCTGAGCCTGTGCATCCGGAAGCCTGTGCTCTGCAACGGGAGAGGCTACAACAGTGAGAGGCCCGCGTACCCCAAAAAAAAAAAAAAAAAAAAAGAGTTAGGCTAAATCTATTTTGCCTGTTCTCTAGAAATGGAACTAAGCCTGAATGACTGCACATCTGCTTACAACATGGTTTACTGATATTTTAAGCCCATTGTTGAGATCTGCTGCTCAGAAAAAAAGATTACTTTCAAAATATTACTGTTAGTTATGAAGCAATTATACTCCAATAAAGATGTAAAAAAAAAAAAAATTACTGTTAGGGCTTCCCTGGTGGCACAGGGGTTGAGAGTCCGCCTGCTAACGCAGGGGACACGGGTTCATGCCCCGGTCTGGGAGGATCCCACATGCCGCGGAGCGGCTGGGCCCGTGAGCCATGGCCGCTGAGCCCGCGCGTCCGGAGCCTGTGCTCCGCAACGGGAGAGGCCACAGCAGTGAGAGGCCCGCGTACCGGAAAAAAAAAAAAACAACAATTTACTGTTAATTGACAATGCACCTGGTCACCTAACAGCTCTGATGAAGATGTACAATGAGATTCATGTTGTTTTCATGCCTTCTAACACAACAACCATTCTGCAGCCTATGGATCAAAGAGTAATTTTGACCTTTAAGTCTTATTATTTAAGAAATACATGTCATAAGGCTGTAGCTGCCATAGACAGTGATTCCTCTGAAGGATCTGGGCAAAGTAAATTGAAACCCTTCTGGAAAGGATTCACCATTCTAGATGCCATTAAAAACATTTGTGATTCATGGAAAGAGATCAGAATATCAGCATTACATTAACAGGAGTTTGGAAGAAGTTGATTCTTCTTAGGGGATTCAAGACTTCAGTGGAGAAGGTAACTGCAGATGTTGTGGAAATAGCAAGAGAACTAGAATTAGATGTGGAGCCTGAAGATGTGACTACATTGCTGCGTCTCATGAGAAAATTTTAAGGGATGAGGAGTTGCTTCTTATGGATGAGCAAAGAAAGTGGTTTCTTGAGATGGAATCTACTCCTGGTGAAGACGCTGTGAAGATTGTTGAAATGACAACAAAGGATTTAGAATAAACTTAGTTGATAAAGCAGCTTCAGGGTTTGAGAGGACTGACTCCAGTTTTGAAAGAAGTTCTGCTGCGGGTAAAATGCTATCAAACAGCATCGCATGCTACAGAGAAATCGTTAGTGAAAGGAGGAGTCCATCAAGCTATGTGGCAAACTTCATGGCTGTCTTATTTAAGAAATGGCCACAGCCACCCCAACCTTCAGCAATCACCACCCTGATCAGTCATCAGGCACCAACATCAAGGCAAGATCCTCCACCAACAAAAAGTTTGACTTGCTGAAGGCTGAGATGATGGTTAGTATTTTTTAACAGTAAGTATTTTTTATCCAAGAATTTTATTTTATTTTATTTTATTAAATTTCTTTGACCATGCCGCATGGCCTGTGGGGTCTCAGTTTCCCAAACAGGGATCGAACCCTGCACTGGAAGTGCAGAGTCTTAACCACTGGACTGCCAGGTAGGTCCCTGAATTTATTTTTAACAGCTGCCTTTTACAGAATTGAGTATCTTTTTAAAATTGTTTTTTATTGAAGTATAGTTGATTTACAATGTTTCAAGTATACAACAGTATTTTTGAAAATTTATTTTATTGAAGTATAATTGATTTACAATGTATTAATTTATACTGTACAGCAAAGTGATTCAGTTATACATATATCTATACATTCTTTTTCATATCCTTTTCCATTGTGGTTTAATCACAAAGTATTAACATAGTTCCCTGTGCTATACAGTAGGACCTTGTTTATCCATTCTATATGTAATAGTTTGCATCTGCCAATCCCAAACTCCCAATCTATCCCTCCCCCACTCCACCCACTCCTTGGCAGCCACAAGTCTGTTCTCTATGTCTGTGAGTCTGTTTCTGTTTCATAGATAAGTTCATTTGTATGATCTGGTCAGGGGCTCTGGAGCTGGGGAGAGAGACGCCAGAGAAAACTAAGCAGAAAGCTTAACACCCGAATTTGAGGAACAGGCTAAATGCCAGAGATGGAGAAAGGACAAAGTAGGTCCTAGGACAAGAGAAAGATGAGAAAGCAGAGAGGGGCTGGATGAGGGGGGCTGGGGAGAGAGCAGGCTGATGAAACCAGACTGACGTTCTCTTCATATCAAGGCAGTAGAGACAGCTTTTCAAAATAGAAAGGAAAAGATTCCCCCTGAAGAGATGCAAAGCTATCTGGTTTGTGCTTTTCCTTATAAATTTTCATAGTAAATACAAAGATTAGGTTTTCTCTCTCCCATCTTCCTGTCTTTAATCTCCTGTTGTTGTTCCTCTAAATGTTTTATTATTGATTTCATTGTCTGTGAGTTAAGACAGTATCTTTACCACTTAGTGGCTGGGACAAGCACCCCATTCAGTCTCTTTGTCATTCTCTTAGGAGTGTCTGGCTTTTAAGACTTCTGCTGCTTCCTTCTTACACTAATAGTAGTAAGAGCAAGACAATAGGACCCAAAGCAAAGATGCTGACCCACAAGAAATGAAATGTGCAATTACATGTCCCTTTTTCAGTGGAGTTTGAATCCCTCAGGTCTTTTCTGAAGTTCTGGGTGAGATGTATTCTAAAGCCCAAGTTCCTCATCCTGGCCTACAAAGCACTTGGGATTTGGCATTCTACCTACCTCTCCACCCTCAACTCACACCGTGTTCTCCAAACCTTCAGCCCACAGGCCACTTTCTGGGGTTCAAGTGTGCAGTCAAAGGTGCCAAACTGTGCTCTCCCTCTGCCCCAGGTCCTCATGGAGATGGCTCCTTCTCATCTTTTTCATCTCTGTTCAGATGTTGCCTCCTCAGGAGGGCCGTTCTGATCTCTTATCTAAAGGACCCCTCCCCCAGTCATTCTTGGTTCTTTTTTGTTATTTTATTTTCATTGAACTTCTAGTATTTGAAATTATCTGGTTTATGGGTTTGATCATTAAGTGTATGCTATGGATTAAATGTTTGTGTCCTCTCAAAATTCATATGTTGAAGCCCTACTCTCAAACCATATGATGGTATTTGAAGATGGGGTCTTTGGGAGGTAATTAGGTCATGAGGGTGGAGCCCTCATGAATGGGATTAGTGCCCTTGTAAGAAGAAACAGGAGAGAGATGATTTCTCTTTCTCTGTGCTGTCTGAGGACACAGTAAGGTAGATGTCTGTAAACCAGAAAGAAGGCCCTCACCAGAACCCAACCATGCTGGCACCCTGACCTCAGACTTCTGGCCTCCAGAACTGTGAGAAATAAACATCGGCTGTGTAGGCCCCCAGTCTATGGTACTTGTTAGAGCCCAAATTGACTACAAGTGTCTCTCCTTACCGGCTCACGAGCCCCAGGAGAGCAGACCCAAGTAGGCCTTGTTTACTGTCTGGAATGTAGTAAATACTCAAAAATGATTTATTGAATGTACTGTGAATGGTGAAAAGTTCCAAGTCTCGAAAGGTCAGCCTGCCCCATCATTCCCTTTACATTTTGATCCTTCCTGGCAACAAACTAGGCCTCCACAACCTCTCTCAGACACAACCGGGCTGCCTGCAAAATCATTCACCTCAAAGGCTCGGGAAGCTAATGACCATCCCAATGGTGGCTTAGGTTCTTGAAGAAAACTAACTGCTGGAAAACTATGAAAGAAAATCCAAAGAGCGTTTTGGAGAAAGAAGACATGAGACAAGGATTTGAGTTTCAACATGTGAAATGACACACACAGAAAGGGGCAAATTGGGAGTTGAGGGCTAACCTTCATTCAGGTCAGGCCTTGTCCCCTTGACTTACCCAAGCGGTGGTAAGCTTCTCAACAAGCTTATGAAGTAAGATTTATATCCCCACTTTACAGGTGAAGAAACTGAGGCTCAAAATGGTAAAGCAAATTTCTCAGGGTCAAATAGCTAATACATGGCAAAGCCAGGGTTCAAGCTGAGGTCAGGCTGACTCCAAGCCTGTGTGTGTGTGTGTGTGTGTGTGTGTGTGTGTGTGTGTGGTGTGTGTGTGTGTGTTTCCCATCCCACACCCCTGCCCTCTCTGCTCAGAGGACATGGGGGCCAGAGGGAGTGCTGACATTACATAGATGTTCAAAGACCCATGGAAACTGGATTGAAGAACACCTCCCATGCTCTCACCATCTATACTGATTTCAAATATCCTTTAGAAGAACCTGAGTCAGAACTGCCTCCTCTGTTTTGAAACAAAGGGTCTAATCCACTGTCATTTTTACACAATAGGGACCTCTATAAATGATAACATTTTGGCCCTTCAATTGCAAAGGAAACAAGGACTATAACTGGGCCATCAGTAATCTCCCTGTGCAGAGAAGGTGGACATATAAGCAGCAAAAATATACCTGAAATTTTAGAACTTGTTTCCCGAGTAATCTTTTACTTGGCAGAATTAAATGTAAGTGTTGTGCTTGTGCCTTCTGAGCCCATTTTGAAAATGATAATGCATCTTCAGGGTGGGAGAGAGAATCCTTTGTCCCTCCTGACACATTTTACACAGTAATAACAGAGACTTTATGGGGGAAGGGTGAGCCAGGACGGGGAAGCTACTTAGAGCCTCTGCTTTCTTTCCAAATTACGCTGCAGAGAGTAGCGAGCTGTCAAAGCCACACACAGTTTCCACTTCCCCATCAAAATGATAGAAGATGATTTGCAGGTGGAAGCAGCTCGGGCTGCGTTGCAAACAAGGGCTCTTTTCATATCCAGATGGAGCTCTGTAACCCTCTGCAAACTCCCAGCATCACTTACTGGGCTGGAAGTTGACTATTTGGCTGGCTCTTGTGTTTACTTCACTGTTAGAGTCTGAGCCACCGTAGGAGGAACTTACTATCAACCTTGTTGATGGATGTTGCAGAGAGAAAATTACAGAGGGTCAGATGTGGAATGGAAGCTCCTGGCTGAACAATGCTCCCAACACATAGAAAAAGGTTGGTCTTTGAGTTATATATCCATCCCAGACTTTTACATGGCAGAGAGAAGAAAGGTGCATATTGTGCTTTTCTTTGCTGAAAAAAATTCACAAGTGAGGCTTTGACATGTGTGTGTGTGTGTGTGTGTGTGTGTGTGTGGGTGGGTATGAGCCCACCTCACCTGGAAACCTCATTACTAATTCCCCACGCTGCTGAAGGAAGGACGTGCCATTAATGATTAATGAGAGCTATCAGGAACAGATGAAAGGAAAGGAGACACGTGTCAACCTTTATGTGAAGAAGCAAATGGTAATAAAACCATCTTGGGCGTCAGCATCCTGAGATGCTCCTGGTACCCGCTGCTGGCCTACTTTTCCTATAACAGGGCAAGGCATTTGTGGTAAAGACATCGTTCTACTACCCAGAGTAGTTTTATGTTTTAAAATCAGAAATCTAAGAGCTGAGAAAAGACCCAGCGAGCTCCAAATCCAGTGTTTCCTAAACTCTGGGCAGAGTGGAGTCATCTGTGAGGCCCAGCCTGGACTCTTCCAGCACTGGCTGGGATCTCTCTGTTGAACAAACTGTCTTCTGGGTCTTGAGCTTGGGCACATCTGGGGACCTGACTAGTGCAAATCCGCATTTAACCGAGGAGGAAACTGAGGTCCACACAAGTGACACACCCGAGGGCCTCTGGGCACAGCAGAGCCAGGACTGAACTCAGCTGTGAAGCACATCAAAACCCAATCTAACTGAATTTCCATGGTGAGTAGGCACAGATCTTGCAGTGTGGGCCTCAGGGCCACAGAGTTGAAGATTTGGTTGTTTAGGGCAGGAGGCAATTTGGATCAACTGTCCTGTTCATTCTGCACCAGGAAGCTCTTTACTGAGCTCCTGACACCCTAGAAAAGATACCATCACCTGGTTCTGAAGGCTCTGAAAATGCCTGATTAGCATGTCCACTGGGGCTACTTAAACTTTACCTTTAGATCGTCACTCTGTGTAATACCTCGGGCTCTGTTCTATTGATCTCTGTGTCTGACTCACCGCTGATATTTTTGAGCAATTGACCATTACTTCAGGTGAATGGGGGATCCAGGGAGAAGAAGGGGTTTGTGGTCCTGCAATTTCCTGGCAAATATTACCCATCTGGGAGATAGTTGAGGAGTCTACTGGGGAAGATATTTTTAAAATACAGCCTGGCAGACTTTTTGTGGAAATTGACACCTCAGTTAATTCGGGAGAAGTCCAGAAGGGTTCGGATGGGGTGAAGAACTTCCTTGCCTGAAGTTGGGGAGCCAGAGGAATGCTGAACAGGTCTGCACACTTTGCAAAAAAGCAAAGAAAGTCTGATCTAGCCTTGAAGGGACCCCTTTGGGTCCACTCAATGATTATTCGTAATCTGTGATAGAGAAACCTTGTAGACTGAGTTCTATTAATGTGTTTTCTGCCTAAGATGTTAATTTAAGGTAGAGACATTCATTCCTTTTTGTTGTTGGTGTTGTTTAAACCTATGGTTTCTGCATTTATCCTAAATAGAGTCATAAAAGGATCCCCAAACTTATAAAACTCAATTGATGTTAACATATTTTTGCACATAGATATATGGCATTTGTTTTGAGGTGGAGTCAAGAGACTGTTCTGAAGTCAGAGTTTTAAAACATGTGGATTTGAAACCTATGGGCTTGCTAATTGTAAATAAAGAGTAAGGTAATAGAGCCCATCAAACCTCCAGTTTACCCAGTACTTTTGCTTCTTGCAGGGACAATGGCATTTCTTGAAGAGTGATTTGTGGGGAGCTTGAAAAGCCCTCCAAACACACACTGATACCTTAAAGTCAGACAAAGTGATTCATTCTCTTCATGGTTAAATGCTGAGCCTCTCCTTGGCAATTCAATTAACTCCTGAGAGAGGGAACACACAGTCTGTAAGTACACTGAGTCTATTTCTCTAGGCAGAAAAAAAGTGGAGGCAGGAAGTAAAGTTTGTTGAATTCTATTTTGTACCTGGTAGAGATATAAAGCTTTTGGCATATGATCCCAGTTAATCCTCTCAACAACTCAAAAATTAGGTAGGATTATCACTACTTCACAGATTATCCCCAGGCACAGGGACGTGAATAAATTTCCCTGAGTTGCACAGGTAGAATCTGGAGTTGTCTTAGTCAGCTCAGGCTGCTATGACAAAATACCACAGACTGGGTGGCTTGAACAACAGACTTTTATTTCTCACAGTTCTGGAGGATAGAAGTCCAAGATCAAGGTGACAGCAGATTGGGTTCCCCGTGTGGGCCCACTTCCTGGTTCCTAGACATCCGTCTTCTGACTGTGTCCTTACATGCCTGGGAGAGAGAGAGAGTTCTGGTCTCTCTTCCTCTTCTTATAAGAGCACTAATCCCATCATGGGGGCCCCATCCTCATGACCTCATCTAAACCTAATTATCTCCCAAAGGCCCCACCTCCCAATACCAACCCAGTGGGGGTTAGGGCTTCAACATATAAATTTGGAAGGGACATATTCAGTTCATAATAGGAGATGTCCTCACTTCCTGCCTCCTAATGAGCCTTGGCAGGGATTGGAGAAGTGCTGTAAAAAGGACCAGATGGGTAGGGAATCTGAGAACGCTGGGGTTGCAATTAAGAGGCCACTGACTGTGGGAGCCTAATTCCCAGAGGCAAGACTTGAGAATGAGATGAGATCACTTATAGGGAAGAAAGAAAATTTCTTTTCCTCCTTTTTCTTTTGTACACCTAACTTGTAGTGTAGGGTAACATTTGATGCCAGTATGTACACACTCACATTCACACATATCTATGGAGCGAGATACAGAGGAATAGAATAGGATTAGAGTCTACAACAAGTAGTTAATCCTGGAAGGCGAAATTGTAAGTTATTTGATCTTTTTTCATTTATCTGTATTGTTTACTTTTCTAAAATAACCTGTTTATTATTTGTGTATATAAAAAATTTATACCCCAAATCCTCCCAATATATCTTTTCACAATTTCAGCTGTTTTTCAAAGGTCACTTGTGTTGCATCTGTGTATTTCAAAACAATAGGTTGTAAATTCAAGCATTTAATGTTAACTTTTGTTTTTCTCCCCACCAAATTGATATGAGGTCTGGCGTTGGTGGTGGTTTAGTTTTTGTGCAAGACTGACTAGTTGTTTTGGTATCCTATAGGCACAACCTAAGTGATATAATTTTTGTCCACTTGGAAAATAAATGTTTTTCTGAACTTTCCCCTAGGCTTTCAACAACATGAGATTTTGTGCACTTATAGTGACAGGACAGAAGCGAAAACCACTTACGAAATGGAAAATGTAAAGTTAGGAAAACTGAGCCTACTGGGCTGCCCACTCATCCACATTCCCACAGAAAAATGACTTCATTACCTGTTTCAAAGAAAAGTTATTTATTTATTCTTCAACGTTTTAAAAATAAAAATTAAATGAAACTAGACTTATTTTTTGCCAGTAGGGTTTGTGAAGGAAGATTAAAATTAAAAAACAGGAAAAGAAAAGGCTTTAATTAATTTTTCTAACATTTAAAACTTAAACAAAATGGTTTATTATCAGGGGGAGCTAAAACTAATTAGAAATCAAAATTATATTTGCTTCATCAATGTTAAAATAAATCCAAGGGAAAACAAAGAGGCACTTCTCTCTTTAAATTTAATTTTGTGTAACAATCTTAGTTCTTGCTGTTTGCAACTGTGGGAGTTTACTTTAAAAGAAAGTCTAAGCATGTATTTTGTAAAAAATCAACAATTTGCTAAGTTTTATAGAAGTGAGATGACTGAAAGGGGAGGGAGGGAAGAGAGGGCCTCAGAACAGACAGGTGAAGTGAGAGCAATCCCACTACTGGGCATATACCCTGAGAAAACCATAATTCAAAAAGAGTCATGTACCACAATGTTCATTGCAGCTCTATTTATAATAGCCAGGACATGGAAGCAACCTAAGTGTCCATCGACAGATGAATGGATAAAGAAGATGTGGCACATATATACAATGGAATATTACTCAGCCATAAAAAGAAACAAAATTGAGTTATCTGTAGTGAGGTGGATGGACCTAGAGACTGTCATACAGAGTGAAGTAAGTCAAAAAGAGAAAAACACATACCGTATGCTAACACATATATATGGAATCTAAAATAAAAAAGAAAAAGGTCGTGAAGAACCTAGAGGCAAGACGGGAATAAAGACGCAGACCTACTAGAGAATGGACTTGAGGACACGGGGAGAGGGAAGGGTAAGCTGGGACAAAGTGAGAGAGTGGCATGGACACATATACACTACCAAACGTAAAATAGATAGCTAGTGGGAAGCAGTCGCATAGCACAGGGTGATCAGCTCGGTGCTTTGTGACCAGCTAGAAGGGTGGGATAGGGAGGGTGGGAGGGAGACGAAAGGGGGAAGAGATTTGGGGATATATGTATATGTATAACTGACTCACTTTGTTATAAAGCAGAAACTAACACCATTGTAAAGCAATTATACTCCAATAAAAATGTTATTAAAAAAATAAAAAACAGCAGCTCAAGACCAGCACGGTTGTTGGGATGACTCAGAGAAGCCAGGCGAGGAGCCGGGTGGCAGTGGGGTCCCCAGCGCGAGGCTTCCCCTCTGCTATTCTCCGCTGTGTTGCTGGGTAGCATTCTCACCTCCCCCAGGGACGGCTTGGAGAGGAGAATGTGGTACTGGTGCTGTGTTTCCTTTGGCAAAGAGCAGGGAGACCCCTACAGGGTATGAGATAGCCTCTTCCAGAAGCAGTTGTAGAACTGGGGCAGGTGGGGGCGGCCCCTGGACGGTTTGAACGCACCCCAGAGAACAGAGACGTCGCTGATCTGATCAAGCCTGGGCGGTACCTGATAAGCCTTGATATATAACGACCCCACCTCCCACCCCGCTCAGCCCACTGTGTGACCTGTTGCCGTGTACGGGAAGGAGCACTCAGTGGTACCGCCCTCTGCTGAGCTTTTGCTACATGCCAGGCCCTGTATTAAGTAAGCACTGTTCATAACATTATCTCACTCGAGATTCACGACAACCTTAGGGAGCAGGAACGATTCGCCCCATTTTTTTTTTTTTTTTTGCGGTACGTGGGCCTCTCACTGTTGTGGCCTCTCCCGTTGCGGAGCACAGGCTCCGGACGCGCAGGCTCAGCGGCCATGGCTCACGGGCCCAGACGCTCCGCGGCATGTGGGACCTCCCAGACCAGGGCACGAACCCGTGTGCCCTGCATCGGCAGGCGGACTCTCAACCATTGTGCCACCAGGGAAGCCCCACCCCATTTTTTAATAATACAACTCATCAGTTTATTTATTCTCATTCTCTTATGGCCACACCTTTCTTTTCATTGTGGTGAGCTATACAGAATGGGAAGTTTTTCATTTTTAAGTGTACAGTTTAGTATATTACATGCATTCACACTGTCGTGCCACCATCCCCACCAACCATTTGCAGAACTTGTTCATCTTCCCAACCTGAGACTCTGAACTCATGAAACAAAAACTCCTCCCTCCCCCTCCCCCCAGCCCCTGGCAACCACCATTCTACTTTCTGTCTCTATCATTTCCCTATTCCAGGAACCTCATATAAGTGGAATCATATAATACTTGTCTTTTTGTGTCTGGTTTATTTCACTTAGCATAGTGTTTTCAAGTTTCATCCATGTTGTAGTATTCCTATTTATTTTAAATTTTATTTTATTATTTATTATTATTTTTATTGAGATATCATCAACATAGCAGTGTAAATTTAAGGTGTACAACGTGTAAATCAGTATCCCTATTTTATAGACTGGGGAACAGAGACATATTAAATAACTTGCCCAGGGCCATAGGGGGAATAGGTGGCAGAGGAAGAATTCAAATCCGATGTCACACTCTGAGATCCACGCTCTTAACCATCCTTGACACAAGTGTTTCTCCAAATGCAGACCATAGACCACTACATCAGAATCACCTTGCACACTTAAAAAAATGTAGCTTTCTGGCCACACCTCCACCCCGAGTCCTACAAAATGATAATCTTTGTATTTTTAATAAGCTCCTGAGTTGATCCTTATGTAAAACTAAAGTTTGAGAATTCCTTCATTCTTCCTTATTGAAAATAGAACTGAGAAACAATGGTGGCAGAGAAAAAGAAGCCATAATAATCAACGCAAGGCTAGGTCATCTCACTAAAAGGGAGAAATAAGTAAACAAGACTCTCAAAGTTCTCAAAGGCTACATATTCTGTGGGGTCTCCTGGAGTGATTTCCATTGTATCCACCCATATCTGTTTCATGACCTTATGACTTATCCTTTCAAGAAGGAAAAAGATAAATCTCTTGTAGTTATTCCATATTTTTCATTCCCATTTTTATGGATCATGCCAACGTGTATTATGTATGAAAAACAAACCAGCTATCATCAGTGCTGTGAAAATGTAGCATCCTGATGTATGGCATAAGAAAAGAAAGATACCAATGATGAGTTGAGAGGCTAGCAAACCAAAGCATAATGTAGCCAAAAGAGACATCATGTTTAGTGTGGGACTGAAAACTCACCTTCAGAAAGACTTTCACCTTGAAATCTGGTGATGTGTGGAACAGATGTTTTAATTTACCTAAGATAATTTGCATAATCAATTTAACATGTGGCTTATCAAACCTGCCAAAGAGCAGGTGACAATATGGAATTAATATGATTACTAATTTGACACATCATTGAGATTAATTTGACCTTTCTTGCTCTCGGAATACCCAGAGGTCTTTACAGACAGGAATAATGTGCTGTGAGCTGCCATGTGTAGCAACCTGAAATCCACCACCCCAGTCTCAGAAATAAAGCAACCACTTGGCTTAGTCTGGTCTCATGCTTCTACTCCTTTTCTTTCAAACTCTCTTCTAAGTTGAAAAGAAGGCAGTGAGTGAGTATTGTAGAAGGCATCAGAGTGTTCATGAAAAGCAACTGATTTATCTTTCCTCCAGTACTATAAATGGTACTACCTTCTCCCTGGTCTGTTGATTTATCCTTGATCCCAGACTTAAAGAGATGTCACCTTTGAGAATCCATGGTGAGGATCCATTTAAGTCTTTAAGTCTAGGGAATCAAAATAAGGGGTTAAGATTATGCATTGGTTTGATTGAAATAGTAAATTATTGGAAATAATAGAAATGTTCACCAATAGGGTATTGGTTAAATAAAATATCATGCCAGTCGAATGTATACAACCATTCAAATGATATGGGAAAAGTATATTTAATAACATAAAAACATGTTTGTGATATGACATCAACAGATCATATCATAAAATATTATATGTGCTATAATTTTATTTTTTATAAGGAAAATTATGTATACACCTCTCTGGAAATATAAATACAAAAATGTTAATCATAGTTATATCTACATGGTAGGAATCAGGGTGATTTATGTGTTTTCCTTTTTATTTATATTAAAACATTTTTTTTACCATGAACATATATTTTGTGTGTAGTACAGAAAAAAATTAATATTTTTTTTATAATTGGGAGGTTAGGATGGAAGATTGAACTTAGCATCCAATTTCACTGTCTCCCAAAACTCCATTGTTTCCTAGAAAACACACACACTTTAGAAGCTAGAAGGCAGATATAAGTACGGTAACTGCTTTGATTGGCTAGAGAAGGCCTAATCTTAAAGCAAGCAGGGGGAAAGCTATGGACCAACCTGCTTTATGCCACAAAATCCTCCCAGGGATTGCTGCTGGGACTGAGTGTAGAGGGGATGGGTGGTGAGAGCACCAAGTAAGGAGCACTGGGAAAAGCTATTTGAGAGGCTGCTGAATCTCCAAGTACAGTTTCTCATCATTTGTCATTCCTCAGCCCTAGAGCCATCATTTGTCATTCCTCAGCCCATCACCCTCACAGAAGATTGGACATTTATTATCTGGAGAGGATCTCTGTACTGCGGACACCAGGCGGAAGTCTGAGCACCATACCAAAAACAGAACAAGAAGAGATCTTATACTCACCAAATGCTGAATGCAGAGCCCTTCCAGGTCTTTTCACTTGGCTCCAGAACACCAGCAACCAGATTCCTACCCTTCCAGATAAGAGACTGGAAGAGGCTTCTTTACAGGCTACAATTATGCTTGCTCCTCAAAATTTCAAATTACACAGCGTATCACTTAGGCTTACATATGTAGGTGATATCACCAAAAGAGAAGTAAGGGAATGAATACCCTTGCTCCCTATGATTGGGAGGAAGGGGCTGCAACTGGGGTAGAATCCTCGTAGTTTTAATTTCTTAAACCAAGTGGTAGAAATATGGGTGGTAATACATTTTATTATTCTTATTTAGACTCTCTATGTACATTTTATACACTCTTCTCTATGTATTACATATTTTACAATTCAAAAATGTTGGTGCTACCCCAGAAGATAGTTCTAGGATGAAGACTAAGGGGGAACAAAGCATGACCTCTTCCCTTTGTGTGTTTTTCCTCTTTCTTCTTTTCATTCCTATTTTGTTTCCTCTAATCTCCCATTTCCTCTTTCTAATTTTCTCTCGTTGTACCTTAGATCTCATAGTCACACCACAACAGCCTTCCTCTGGGAACAAAAGTTTGTAGATATCTCTCAACAAAATTTAAAAGATATTACACATTTTTTCTCCATGATTTTTATTCCTTAATACTTTTAAAATTGAGGAACAGTTTATATATGATAAAACATACAGATCTTAACTGTACAATTTGATGAGTTTTGAGAAAACATATACAACCATGTAAGCTCCATCCCAATCAAAATATAGAACATTTCCTTCCCTCCAAGAAACTTCCTCATGCCTGGTCAATCCCCCACCCCTAGAGACAAACACTACTCTGATTTCTATCACCATAAAATAGTTTTGCCTATATTAAACTTGATAGCATGTACTCCTGTTGTGTCTGGCTGTTTTTCCTCTACATAATGTTTTTTAGATTCATCTATGTTGATACATGAATCAGCTTTTTAGCTTTTCTTTTTATTGCTGAGAACTTTTCTATTATATAAATATGCTACAATTTGCCTTTACAATTTTAAAAAATGTTGTTGTCAGGTTTAAAAAATTTTAGTCCTTCAATGGATGTGAAGTGGTACCTCATTGTAGTTTTATTTCACATTTCCTGATGAGTAATGGTGTCGAGCATCTTCCCACTCACTTGTTGGTGACATAGATCTTCCTTTGTGAGGTGCCTATTCAAGTCATTTGACCATTTTATAAATAGAATTGTTTTCTTTGTATTATTGGTTTGTCAGATATCTGAGTTAATACTTTATCCCATTCTGTGGCTTGTCTTTGTGTTTTCTTAATGGTATCTTTTTTTATTTTTTTAAGATTTTTTTGATGGGGACCATTTTTAAAGTCTTTATTGAATTTGTTACAATATTGCTTCTGTTTTATATTTTGGTTTTTTGGCCATGAGGCATGTGGGATATTAGGTCCCAACCAGGGGTCAAACCCGCACCCCCTGCATTGGAAGGCGAAATCTTAACCACTGGACTGCCAGGGAAGTCCCTTAATGGTATCTTTTGATGAACAGAAATGTTTAATTTTAATGAAGTTCAATTTATCAGTTTTTCTCTTATGGTTAGTGCTTTCTATAACCTAAGAAATATTTGCCTATCCCAAGGTTGCAAGAATATTTTCCCATGTTTTCTTCTATATGCTTTAGGGTTTTATCTTTCATGTCTATGTCTGTGATCCATCTCAAATTAATTTTTGTGTGTGGTGTGAGGTAGGGATCAAGTTAGTTTTTTTTTTTCTTCCATATAGATATCCAGTTGTTCCAGCATCTCATGTCTTTAAACTGACAGAATGTGCCTTTATACCTTTCTTTGCTTATCATGCAAAAAGAATTCTAAATCAAACCTGAAATCTTGTGATACATATCTTTGTCTCCCACATCCTGCTGCTGCCCTAAAACATAGCCAATAACATTTTTTAAAACATCTTTATTGGAGTATAATTGCTTTACATTGTTGGATTAGTTTCTGCTGTATAACAAAGCGAATCAGCCATATGCACACACATATCCCCATATCCCCTCCCTCCCGCGTCTCCCTCCCACCCCCTCCATCCCACCCCTCTAGGTGGTCACAAAGCACTGAGCTGGTCTCCCTGTGCTATGTGCATAGCCAATAACTTTAAGTGCAAATTATTATGTCCCCCAGACAATTACAAATTATTTCCTTCTTTAGAATCATATATTTCAGATTTAGGGAGAAAAAATTTTTATTTTAATTTTTTTGAGATTTATTTTTATTTATTTATTTTTGGCTGCATTGGGTCTTCATTGCTGTGCATGGGCTTTCTCTAGTCGTGGTGAGCTGGGGCTACTCTTCATTGTGGTGGGTGGGCTTCTCATTGCAGTGGCTTCTCTTGTTGTGGAGCATGGGCTCTAGGTGAGCGGGCTTCAGTAGGTGTGGCTTGCAGACTCTAGAGCATAGGCTCAGTAGTTGTGGCGCACGGGCTTAGTTGCTCCATGGCAACTAAGTTGCTCCTCGTCCAGGACCAGGGCTGGAACCTGTGTCCCCTGTATTGGCAGGCAGATTCTTAACCACTGTGCCACCAGGGATGCCCCGAGAAAAAAGATTTTGTAAGGAAAAATCTTTTTAGTTTTTCTTTGACTCTGCCTTTCCAATGGTTAAGATATTGGGTTGGCCCAAAAGTTTGTTTGAGTTTTTCCATGAAATCTTATGGAAAAACCGAAACGAACTTTTGGGCCAACCCAATACAAAGAAAATCAACTGTTGAGTTTGGTGCTGCAAATTTACATCTATCATATAAAGGGTGAAATAATTTGAAATAACATTGTGGTTTAACTCATTTTTTTCAATGTCTTCAAAATTGTATCTGTCTCTTAAAAAATCAAGTTTACCTAAAACCAAAAGAATAAAGTTCCAAAAAGAAAAATAGGGGAAAACGTCAAATAATGCAGAGATGTCGAGGAACAATGGAAGTGATCTCTAGATGTAAAAATTAGGAGTGACCTAAATGAGGGGACTTTCTGCAGGATTGTGGAGGTGGAAACAAGAGGAGCAAGGGAAGCTGAGGGAAAAACAAGACTTAACAGGGATGAATAGAATTAAGAGGCAATTTCCTAAGAGACAGAAAGGAGGAACCAATAAATTTTGGAGATAAAATTTCTTTGGGTCTTGCCTGGCAAATATCAAATACATTCTGATGCTAGAAATCCCATATATGAATGCTTACTTTTTAAAAATTTTATTTTATTATCAATAGATAATATTTTAAGAACATTTTTGGATTTACAGAAAAGTTGAGCAGGTAGTACAGTTCCCATATATCCCACATACAGTTTCTTATATTATTTACATCTTACATTAGTATGGTACCTTTGTTACAATTAATGAACCAATTCTGATACATTATTATTAACCGAAGTCCATAGTGTATTCATATTTCCTTGGTTTTTGCTTAATGTCCTTTTTCTGTTCCTGGATCCCATCCAAGATACCACATTACATTTAACTGTCATTTCTCCTTAGGCTCCTCTTGGCTGTGACAGTTTCTCAGACTTTCCTTGTTTTTGATGACCTTAGCAGTTACAAGGAGTACTGATCACGTATATCAAAGGATGTTTGTCTATTGAAATTTGTCTAATGTTTTACTCATGATTAGACTGGGTTATGGGTTTATGAGAGGAAGATCACAGAGGTAAAGTGCCGTTTTTATCACATCATATCAAGGGTACGTACTAGCAATGTGATTTATGAAATGACACTTGATGTTGACCTTGAATTGGCTGAGGTAGTATTTATCAGGTTTCTCCACTTTAAAGTTACTCTCCATCCATCTCCTTTCTACACTGTACTCTTTGGAAGGAAGTCACTATGCACCGCCCACACTTAAGGAGTGGGAAGTTATGCTCCCCCTCCTTGATGGCAGCATATGGACATAAACTATTTGGAATGCTTTTGCATGGGAGATTCGTCCCTTCTTCCCATTTATTAATTTTTCAATCATTTATTTATATCAATATGGACTCAGGGAACTTTATTTTATACACTAAGTTATAATCCAATAATACTGTATTTGTTTTGCTACTCAGTTGTTCCAGTTTTAGCCATTGAAAGCTCTTCCAGTTAACCCTGCATGTTTACTTTCTAACCCAAGGCTGTTTAGTGTTCAGTTTGGTTTTTATACCATGAGATTTAAAAGCAGGAAT
>NW_006799780.1:48870-121094 GCF_000442215.2 Lipotes vexillifer
TACAGTATAATTATTATATTGGCAAAAACTGATTTCTTCAATATTAGATGGCCTCCTTCCCTTTAAATGCCTTAGAGGAATCTTGTTCTCTTTGCACATTAGTAATGATTAAAAATGGAAAATGTCAGCATTTTAGAGGGAGCAGTGTTTATTGATCTTTCATACATAATTCCAACAGCCAGCTGATAAGAGCAAGCTGGTTTCAGGGCTGAGGCACAGGGTTCAGTCTCTCCAAGGCTGATTAGCATCTACTGCCCAGCCACTAACTGTGCTCCACAAGCTGAGCTTGGCACCAGCCAGCTTGGTTTTACAGATATTGACTCAGTCTAGAAGTAGCTGTCCGGGCACAAGGGCATGCCTTGAAGATAGTGATTCAGCTCAAGGGCTTCAAAGACAAAGGCTGTCACAGAGCTGGGACACTTGGGGATCCCAAGTCAAGGCCTCAAAAAATGTATTGATAGATTATAAATGGAAAGGGCCTTGCTATAGACTGAATGTTAGTGTCCCTCCAAAATTCATATGTTGAAACCTAATCCCTAATGTGATGGTGTTTGAAGATGGGGACTTTGGGAGGTAATTAGGTCATGAGGATGGAACCCTCATAAGTGGGATTAGTGCCCTTACAAAAGAGACTGCAGAGAACTCCCTTGCCTCTTCCACCATGTGATGACAGGGGAAGAAGACAGCTGTCTATGAACCAGGAAGTAGGTCCCCACCAGACACTGAATCTGCCAGCACCTTGACCTTGGACTTCCAGCCTCCAGAACCATGAGAAATAAATTTCTGCTCTTTATAAGCCACCCAGTCTGTGATATTCTATTATAGCAGCCAGAACAAACTAAGACAGGCCAGTATTGGTTATTTTTCCTATATAACACATCACTCCCAAACTTAGTGACTGAAAACAACAGTCATTTATTATCTCTCATGGTTCCTATGTGTTGGGTATTTGGGAAATACTCAGTGGGGTGGTTCTGGCTTGGAGTCTCTCCTGATTTTCAGTCAAATGGTGGTTGAGAACTGGGGTTGCCTCGAGGGCTTCTTCAGCCACACGTCCACGACCTGGTTGGGGATGTTCAAAACCTCTGCGGACTAAAACAGCTGGGGCTCCCAGGTGTCTCCCTCTATCTCTGTGTGGTCTCTCCACGTGGTCACTCCAGCATGGCAGCTTCATGGGAGCTGGACTTCTTACATGGCAGCTCAGGGCTACCCCAGGAGAGGGAGAGAACACACGCTGAAGGCATCTTGCCTTTTTCTAATTTAGCCTCAGAAATTTCATGGTCACTTTGCCAATTTATTAGAAGCATGTCACTAAGTTCGGGCCATATCCTCTCCCAGTCCTGTGGCCCAGGAGGCTGGGTGACAGCTCCTCCCTGCTATTAGTCCTGGGACAGTGCACCCTGGTGATTTCCCTGCACGCTGACCACACCTTTGTACCGTCCTTGTATTAAACGCTCCGCAAATTACCCCCTTGTGAGCCGCCATCTCTTTCCTGCTCTGACATTGACAGTTACACCCGTCTCCCTCTTAGAGATGTGGTGATGACTTGCCCAAGTTCCCAGTCAGTGATCTGGGGCTTGGGATACCTAATCCAGAGCCGTTTTGTTTCCACCCTATAGCTACTGCACATGGAAACCGGAATAAAACCCCTGAAATCCTTGATCACTCCCACAGGGTGTTGCCTATGTGGAGCTTCACAGTGCTGTGCTGAGCCTGAAGCAAAAGGAAGAATCACTAAGACCACTGGTGTCTTTATCTAAGACTTCGATATTTTGTTTATCCTGGGTTTTTTTTTTTTTTTGGCATCAGTTTTCCTTTTAAGTTTTACCGCATCATACTATTTATCATGATGATGAGTTTTTGTGCCCCAGAGTGCCCTAACTGCCCTGCCTGAGTCCCATCCCTGTCCCCTTACTCCTCCCCGCTTTTCTCACTGCCACTCCACACAGCTGGCCGTGGTCTTCAGAGCCGACTCCAGGAACTGTTTCAGCCCTTCCTCCCTTCCCTTTCCTCAGGTTTCACATTACCTGGTTGATGTCACATCGTTGGATGTTGACAGCTAACATTTGAGTGGTGACAGTTCTTTAATTTGTAACTAAATGGGAAGAGCAGAAGCCCCTTTTGCCATTTGCTTTTAGGTACCAGCCAGGAGTGCCAGGAGTGCCAGGTGTGGGTGTGTGTGTGCTCTTGCTGAGGATAGAGATGGATGAGATGCAGAAGCAGGCTTTCAGGAGCCTACCTTTAGGGTTGAAGACAGACATACTAAAAGTCATGACAAAATATGGTAAGGGCTTTCAGGCATATATATAAAACGTTATGAGTCTAGAGCAGCTAAATCTGTTGCTCAGAGTATGTGGAAGGAAGGATGCAGGGGAGGGAGGAAAAGAAGAGAGAGAGGGAGGGAGGAGGGAGGGAGGAAGGGTTGGCAGAGGGGAGGAGCAGGCTGGCCGCTGCCAGGGGTCCGATAAAAGTCAGCTAAGAAGGCACCGCAGATAGCTCACCGCTGCGTTGCTTGCTTGCATTTTTCTCTATTGCTTTCCTTATTTAGAACCTCTGGTGTCACTCCACGTAACTGGCAGACTTTTCTCCTTTAGATCTATTCTAAGGCACTAAGAAATGAGCCTCTTTACACTTCCTTTGTCTTCCATCAGAGAAGAGGCTGATGTTATGTGCCCATGCGCGTCACCACTACCTAATGACAAACACACCAGTTCTGGACCCGGCTGTACTTTTCCCTTTGATGCAGGCAGTGAGGGATTACTAAATGGCATTTCATTATGATCTACTGGCTAGATGTTAGTCATGGCATATTTTAGAGTAAGCCCGAAGGGAGCTGAGATAACAATGTCACTCCAAAGTCAAGGATGCCGTTGCACAAACATGAGCAACCCCCAATCTCCTTCGCAGTTATTGATCTGCCAGCATCTTGCTTTGGCCTGTGCCATCTCACTTTCTGCTGCTAGTAATTTTAAAACCTAAAATATAATTTTGGGGGTGAATGTCCAGGGTTGCGGTCTTTGAAAGAGGATTGATTACCTGGCTGGCTAGAGAGAGATCTTTTTAGCCTAGACTTTGTTTCTGACTCATTGTGATAATTGGGCACATCATTTAATCTCTCTTCTTTCCTCCCATCATCACTGTTTGTTTGGAAGTCTTGCCAAATCGTTGCTTTCTTATTCCCAGTATCCCTAAGGCTTAACAGAGGACGTCATTCAATAATCCCTGATATGGAATCAAATATTATTCTCTTTAGGTAGTTCCTAATTATCTTATCTTCTGTTTCTGCTTTATAACTTCAACCTTCCCCTTTCCTCAATCTTAGCAATTTCTCTACTCTCTACATTTCAGTTTTTCCCTCTGTTGCAGCTAAGCCACTATCCAGTATAATGCACCATCTTTAATGGGGCCCAATCCTAGCTAGTTTTTGAAATGCAGTTCTGTAGTATATTTCAACTTATTTCTCTCTTTGTCTAACTATGGCTTTTAAAGTCTGTTAATGTTCTAATATGAAGTCATTCATTCTACTGTAATAATAATATAAAAAACATATACTACACATGCACTCTTATAAAATTATCATTAGAAGGAAAGCCCTAGTGATAAAGACATATAATATCATTGGTATAATTTAATAATATCTACACTTAAGGTTATCCTTTCTGAAGGGCATATATTATAATATTTAATTCCTATACAGGCATACCTCGGGGATATTGGGGTTCAGTTCCAGACCACTGCAATAATGTGAATATTGCAGTAAATTGAGTCATAAAAATTTTTTGGTTTCCCAGTGCATATAAAAGTTACGTTTATACTATACTGTAGTTTATTAACTGTGCAGTAGCACTATGTCTGAAAAACAATGTACAGACCTTAGTTAAAAAATACTTTCTTTGGCTCCCCTGGTGGCGCAGTGGTTAAGAATCCACTTGCCAATGCAGGGGACAGGGGTTCGAGCCCTGGTTGGGGAAGATCCCACATGCCGCAGAGCAACTAACTCGTGCGCCACAGCTACTGAACCCCCGTGCCTAGAGCCCATGCTCTGCAACAAGAGAAGCCACCGCAATGAGAAGCCCGCGCACCACAATGAAGAGTAGCCCCCGCTCTTGCAACTAGAGAAAGCCCACGTACAGCAACAAAGACCCAACACAGCCAAAAAAAACAAAAAACAAAAAACTTTCTTGCTTTTGAAAAAGGCTAATAATTGTCTGACAGTGCAGGGTTGCCACAAACCTTTGATTTGTAAAAAATGCAATATCTGTGAAGTGCGATAAAGTGAAGTGCAATTAAATGAGTTATGCCTATAATAATTCCCAGTGTAGGTTCCCATTTTACAGGTGAGAAAACTTATGATCAAAGAAGTCATTGAACCAGGGTTTTTGTTTTTATTTTGTTTCTCTATTTTGAAGACACCTATTATTTTGTGAATCCAGCATTCCTTTCCTTTCTGGAAACCGCTTCTCCCTTCTCCATTCATATGGCTGTCAGGAGAACAGTCATGTAATGACCGGATCCTATCCTCTGGCCTCTGAGCCTTTTCCCACTAAGTTTGTGGACTGGGGATTATGAGTACATTGGATCAGAGTATTTTTATTTGTCTAAGGGTAACTTGTAAAGCTAAGGCATTACTGGTGGCTGGTTTACCACCACAAAAGCTACAGATGTTGGGAGAAGGCAGCCTGAGACAGAGAGACTGGGAAATAGCTCCTGACTCCTGTTTTCTGCTCAAGCATTCTGCAAGCCATCCTGATAATAACTTCCCCTTCAGTTCCAGTTTGCTATCAGTCACTTGCAACCCCCAAAAGTCCTAACCTCTATTGACTGCTGGTCGTCTTAACCACACCAAAGGGAGATAATGGATTTGAGTTGAAAGTCACTGACATGTGAGAGTTTCATTCAAAGGCCAAGTTATACTAGTCCCCCCAAGGAAGTAGTTTAGTTTCTTCCTTCCTGATTGCAAACACATCAGAAAAAGAAAACTTATGTATTAAAAATAACTATGTTAAGAGAATGGACTTAAGGACACTGTGGGGGGAAGGGTAAGCTGGGATGAAGTGAGAGAGTGGCATGGACATACATACACTGCCAAACGTAAAATAGATAGCTAGTGGGAAGCAGCCGCATAGCACAGGGAGATCAGCTCGGTGTTTTTGTGACCACTTAGAGGGATGGGATAGGGAGGGTGGGAGGGAGGGAGTCGCAAGAGGGAGGAGATATGGGGATGTATGTATATGCATAACTGATTCACTTTGTTACACAGCAGAAACTAACACACCATTGTAAAGCAATTATACTCCAATAAATATGTTAAAAAAATAAATAAAAATAAAAAGGGTTTTGGGAGGCATACCTGATTAGGACATACTACAGAAATCATCTTCAGGAATATTTTACTGAAAGAAAAGTCCTTAAGGTTGTGAACATCTAGAAAGGTGAGTTGTATCGATGCTGTCCTTAACTAGTTACCCAGGGAGCTTGTGAGTAACCATTTGTTCCATGGACAGTTGGGAGTAAAGATATTTTATTAATCTGATTTCCAGTGTTAGGATTTCACGTTACCACAAAATTCTGTTGAGCTTAGGGAGCCTTTCTGCAGGTGTTATTAACCTCATTTCAGACTGAAGAAAATTTGGCAGAACATCCTGAAATAAATCAGCAGCGCTGCAAAGAAAAAGATCAGTAAGAATTTCTCTCCTAGGCTAACTCCCTCTTTTACCAGATGCTGTGGGTTATCTAAATTAATCCAAATGATGACTCTCCCCCACAGAAGAAGGAAATTAAAACTTTAAATCAACCAAAAAAAAAAAATAGCTACGTTAAAAAAAATAGTCATTCAAACAGCAAGTCATCTTGAAAGAAATGGAAAACTAGTTTGTTTTTTTTTTTTGGTTTTTTTTAGTGCCATTGTGGTGGGTCATGTGACCCTTTACTGAAAACTAGTTTTTGTTGGTGGTGGTTAATTACAATGGGCTATATTCAGTCATCTTTATTTCTTAAAGAACTCAATCATATGTCCCATTTCCAACATTTCAACATACCACTCGGGAAAGGGAAAAGGAAGGTCTTCTAGAGCAGGTGTTGCTAATGTTCTCTGTTCAAGTGATTAACAAAAGAAAAAGTGTACTATTATATGTAGGGAATACTTAAGGGAATCTTAAGACAGACCCTAGAGTAGAAAGAGATTTGGGATTACATTGTCCCCTTTCTGCTTCAGACACCGCAGTGTGTAAGCCTTGGCGGACTCCACAAACTTGCACTTGGCTCTCATAATCACGTCACAGGCCCTGTGGGTGACAACAAAGTCCCTCTTTACGCTGCTTAGAAGTTGGCTATGTGCACCTCTTCAGTCTCAGCAAAATTTTAAAATCCCACCCCTGCCATGTTCATGGATTGAATATGGCTCTGTATCATGTGGTCACCTTGACCTTCAGGCTTAACACAGTGACAATTTGCTCTGGGGCTTTGTGAAAGGAAAAATGTCTTACCTAATGAAAAGAATGTCTTAACCCTTCCTAACAATAATTTAAGATCTAAAATATACTTATCAGGGATTGTATTAACATCAGCATGGGAGAGGCTGTCTAGAAAAACATGGAGAAAAACTAAAATGTGTGCAGAGAATGGAGATGAACATATGAATAATTTCCAACCAGCATGCTTGGGGACTCTGAGTTAACTCAGAACATATTTCAAAATAATCAATTTGGTTAAACAAATATTAAGCTAATTGTTTCAATGACTAAATTGGTCCATGAAAATAATTTTTCTTCAGACATAGACCTAGTTACTGTCCAGAAACTTTTTCTTCTGTCTAGTCCAAATGGCTCTTCCATTGCTCTCACCCATTTTCTTTTTTTTTTTTTTTTTTTTCCCCGCAGTCCGCGGGCCTCTCACTGTTGTGGCCTCTCCCGTTGCGGAGCACAGGCTCCGGACGCGCAGGCTCAGCGGCCATGGCTCACAGGCCCAGCCGCTCCGCGGCACGTGGGATCTTCCCGGACCGGGGCACGAACCCGCGTCCCCTGCATCGGCCGGCGGACTCTCAACCCCTGCGCCACCGGGGAAGCCCCCTCTCAGGTTTCTTTATACCCTCTCTAAAATTCAGACACCTAAAAAGTCCCAGGGTGGGGAAAAGAACATAGTGGCCAGTGTTTATGACATTTGGGTGCCGTCTCCTCTCATGCTGTCTGCGGTCTGAGGACTGTTTACAAAATTGGACTATGGTAGGAAGGTCTCCAGGTTAAACAATTAAGAGGCAGCTCCTTCAGAGCTCAGAATTGTCTTAAATATGAAAATATCAAGTTCTAACACCACTAGACAAATGGCTGCTTCATTCTGCGTATTTATAAACTAAATATAGAACTATTTCCTTGAGTCAAAACCCTATATGATGGTCTTATTATTTGGAATAATTTTAACAGCAAAGAAAGCTGTGGGTAGTAACCATGTTTTCTGTCAGGCAGAAGTAAAAACATGATATTTTTAGGATTTGTAGTGGCCTTGCTCAGCACAGAGATTGGTGGGGGGGGGGGACTGAAAGTGGACATCTTCATATTTCCCACAGTTTTGGACATAAAGGAGAAGCAATTCTCTTCTCATCCAATCAGCAAAGATAAGGTTAACTTATTCCTGCATCTCTAAGTCATTTGTTTAGCCCTGTAAATTCTCTGATGAGCCGTTTTAATAAAGCTTCTCAGCAGGTCCTTCTACCAGAGTATGAAAGTAATCCAGGTATTCGAAGGTGTGAAATGGAATGACTCCATCTTTCAGTGGTTCAGATGGATGTTAAGGTCATGGCCACGGTTAGCTGGCCCAGGAGTGTGTCCATCCTATATACATTCAGGCTATGTGACAGAGCTCGGCTGAAATCTAGGAGTCCATGGACTCCACAGTTAGCTTTCTATTGAGGAAAAGCTTACAAGAAACTGGACCAGGATAAAGCAAAGACCAAGGGACAGAAAGAAAGCTTGAATTACATGATTGCAATAGTCTGCGAAATCAGCTTCTCTTTGGAGCTGAAAATGCCTCAAGTTTCTTCCTGAGAGGCATGAGCAATTGCATGAATACTATATTCTCTGACAATTTCCACATGGTTCCATGTGACAAGTCTGTATGATAAGGTTGTGTGTGTTTGGGTATTTTATGCCTGTGTGTAACACTGTCACTTGGCTTTGCAAAACCAAAAATTCCCTGCATGTCCATGGGAGAGGATAGTTCAGCATGTGGCAGACCAAGTAAAATGCCATCCCTTATTCTCTATCCTTGCTTCATTCTTTCTCCCACACTTTAATTCACTAAGTTGTTAAGTGTCTGAAATCATTCTCGGTGAATAACGCTGGACCACTCAGAAAGTTTGTGGCTGAGAGCTGGACCCTCGTCATCACCAAGCACTTTGTCACTGAGACAGAGTAACCCATGGTTACTGAGCTCAGATCAGTTAAGGGGCAGAGAGCCTCCCCTCCTCACTGCTCTATAAAAGAGACCCAGCAAAGGGACCCTACCAGCTTCTAGCTCTCAGCCTGGGGGAGCGCGTGGGAAGCAAAGCCCAGACCTGCGGAGCAGAAAGCACCAGCTGCAGAGGCAAGGCCGGCATGGCTCCCACTTTCAAACTTCAGTGTCACTTCATTCTGATCTGCCTGATGGCTCTAAGAGGGGAGAGCCGGTACCTGGAGGTGAGCGATTACCCGGTTGACCCATCACGCCTTCCTGTGGTGAGTGTCCAGCCTTGGGGGTGGGCAGGCTGCCTCTGCTCTCAGACATGTTTTGGTTAGCTCTTTCTTCCGCATTTACTGTGCCCCCTCTCTCCTCTGGTTTCCCCTGGGTCTTCCTCCCTGCCTCTTCCTCCTTCCCTCTGGTCCCTGGGCATACCCTGGTCTGACGGGAAAGGTCTAAACCTTCCCGTCTTCTCCGGACCCGGGAGACATTGACCCGGTCACTTTATTCTCTTTGCCGCGGGGCAGCGACGGTGCCTTGCTTCTGGTCCCCTTTCCCCCTCCTTGAACTTTTGCGGACTTATTTTCCTGGCCAGCTGCGGGAAGCTGTGGACCACGACCCTTTCCTACTCTTCAGCGCCAACCTGAAGCGGGAGCTGCCGGGGGAGCAGCTGTACCGCCGCGCTATGCGTGAGTCGGGGCTGCCTGGCTGGCGTCCGTCCGCGGGCAGCGGGGAGGTGGGGATTGTTGAGGACCGCGGGGGGCGCAATTCCCATGGCTAAGGGTCAGTCCGAGGAGGCGCACTGGGGCGAGATGGGGTGACGCACCCGGAGCGCGGGAGCGGGGCGCAGCCGAAGCTGGGAGTCAGGGCGCGAGCGGAGAGGGGCTGCCCGGGTGCCGCCGCAGTGGCTGCAACCCGGGACCCCCAACCCCGCTGCCCTCCCCCCCGCCCCCCAGGGTGCCTGGACATGCTGAGCCTCCAGGGCCAGTTCACCTTCACCGCCGACAGGCCGCAGCTGCACTGCGCCGCCTTCTTTATCGCAGAGCCCGAGGAGTTTATCACCATCCACTACGAACTGGTCTCCATCGACTGTGAGAGCGGGGACTTCCTGAAGGTGAGGCGCCCCCCGCCAGGCGCAGCCCCAGCCGCGGGGCAAGGGAGGGGTCATGGCCGGGACGCTGCGCCCTAGCGTGGAGAGCCGGCGACGCTCGTAATTAGATGCTCCGCTGGTGCAGGAGTGGGAGAGGCGCAGCCCGGGACCCCCGCGCAGCGCGAAACTCGCCCCACTCCCAGAAGGGCGAGTGCCTTGGTCTTGCAGCGGTTTAAATTCATCCCTGTGCGCTCTCGGTCCCCGGCGCTTCCAAAGACTAGAACTCGTGGCGCGAACCACTGTGTTGCAATCTGGAGCAGGTGAAAAGGGGTACAAACCAACTAGTACGAGCCCTCGGGTCCGCCAAACCCGAGGTCCTGATTAGAGGGCGACCTCACATGTCTGAGATCTGAGCCCGGCTTGCTCCTGCTGGTCCCTTTCTCTGTGGAGCTGTTTCAGGCTCCCAGACGCTGTCTTCAATGCCTGGGTAACCTGATTTTGGAGCAGAAGGGCACTGGCTGCTGCAGGGAAGTTTGCTGAGAAGGAATCTAGTCTGAGGCAGGTGGAGGCGCGGAAAAGTCCCCCAGCCTCATAACATCCCCACTCCCAGTTCTCCATGAGTCTAACGGGTCAGCTTGGGATGGCTGCTGGACTTCTCCAGTCCAGTTAAAATGAATATGATTAAAATCCCAAAGTGGAATTATTTTGGAACCTGTCAAACGCAGTAGAAGAGGACTGATCTGGTGAAATAATTTGTAGCTGGTAATTTTACTAACGTGAACTAGGTTGGACTCATTAAATTGGAGACCTGTGGTGATTTTAAGAGTAAAGTCAATAGACTCTGACCTTTTGTCCGGCCAACTACAAACTTCAACAAGTGAAGGAAAAAATTCCAAACTTGCATACCAGCCATTATCGTCTAAGTGTTAAAAGTAGTTCTTGATATTTTAATATGTGATAAGAGTAAAAAAATGAGGAAAATGGGTGTGTATAACCATCAGCAGGTAGGTAAAGTTGCTGCTCCAGTTTTTCCTCTTGCTGTTTTTGAGAAATTTTGTTCATATTTTAATGAGGAAAGAGAAAAACTGAAACCCAAATTATGTTCCTGTGGAATTCTTCTGAAGGTAGGATGTGTGGAAAATATGACCAACACAAAAATGTATATCGTCTGTAGTTTCATTTACCAAGGTGGCTGAAATGATAAAGTATAAGAAAGTTTATTTACTTTGGAAATGTTAGAGTTTATAAAGGGGGGAAAAGCAATAAATAAATAATAATGCGACTTGCAAACAACCCTCACAGTCAAAATATATACAAATAGAAAGCACGTGTGCAGGGGGGTGTGGGCTGTCTATTCCTCACTTACGACCGAAGGCCCATGGCTGGATAACCTTTTCCCCCTTTTCAACACACCTATGACTTCAGGAGTTGATGAAAGTGATCATCTTTGTCTGTATTTTTTGTTGGAAGGTATTTGATGGTTGGATTCTCAAGGGGGAGAAGTTCCCCAGTTCCCAGGATCACCCTCTCCCCATGACTGAGCGGTACATAGATTTCTGTGAGAGTGGTCTTAGCAGAAGGAGCATCAGATCCTCCCAGAACGTGGCCATGATCTTCTTCCGGGTCCACGAACCAGGAAATGGGTTCACATTAACCATAAAGACAGATCCTAACCTCTTTCGTAAGTGGACTTCATGTCTTGTTAGTTGGAAGGCAGGACTTGGGGGGAGAGAGTGTCAGTTCTGCTTTTCAAAGGTAGCATCATTGCACAGACTTAAGAAATTTGAAGCGAGGAAGGATTTGAATGGAAGTTCTTTTGTAATTAGAAATGACCTAAAGGATATTTCCAATTCATTATTATGAAAATCAAATCAGTTTTTAATTTATTTACCAGGCTAGCTAAGATACTAATTTATGGTGGCTAGAATTCTATTTTTTCTCCAGTCTTATCCTGATCTCCTGAGCTACTACAATGTATTCAGTGACAAACTTTAATCCCCCCACGTCATTCCATTGATCTGGATAAGCTTGAGGGATCAGATATGAAATTGCAGTCTTACAGATATTTAGGTGAAGGCTGAAAGACTACATATCTGGGATGTGTAGACAGATTTCATGCCCTGAGCAGAGGGTTGGACCAGAGGACCTCAACATTGCCTTCTGAGTCTGAACCCATTGCTCTAATTTAGTTCATTTCTGGTGGATACACAAATAGATGCTCTAAAGCTGAATAGCCCAGGCCTAAAACACATTATCTTAATCAGAATGGGTTCATTCATCTGTGTATTAGTTCTTCCCCATTAAGAGGAAAATGTTTATAAAAAATCAGGAAAACATTCTTTTTTGGTTGCATACAATAGTATTATTAACATTTCATGTGGTTGAAGAATGGGGCCTACCTAATCTGCCAAAAAATAATGTACTGACTGATCTCCCAAATTTTGTTTTTAAAAATCAAAAAAATTTTTTGAAAGACGCCCCCCCACCCCCAAAAGGCTATTTCTGAGGACTGGAGCAGAATAACACTAGAGGACAACATGAACTGTTTCTCCTATATCCTGCTTGGTTAGAGATCAGAAACCTTCTAGAATCATCAAGGAATTTCAGTTCTTTTTGAAATTAAGTGTAATTAAAAAATAAGATGGAAGCAAAAGGTAGTTCTGACATAGTCTGATCAATCAGAAACTTTTGTCCCATAACTGGCCAAAAACCATACAAACTCTGATGCTTCTAGTTTCATAGCTAGAAGAATAAATTTATTATAAGTCTAGTCTTGAGATACAAAACAAAATTTCAGAAAGTCTTGGGAGTAGATAAACATTTAAAATTTACCTATTAGGCAACTTATCACTTAACACCCAGGAAATATTTATCAGACATAAGCCTGCTTTGTATTTTTCTCAGTCTATTTTGTAACTAGTTTTATGTTTCTTCACTTTATTATCTCAAAAGTAACATATAGCTCCAAGTTCAGTTAATAAAGGTTTCAGACAGACAGGGTTTGAGTTCTGGCCTTACCTTTAAGCCTTGATTCTTCCAGACTCCCAGCTTGAACTTGGACCCTAGTTAATGAAGTGTCCCTAGAACTTCTACCAGCTAGTATTGTTTGGTTGGTTATTAATTTATGGCTTGTGAGTGTTATAAACAAGGTGACCCCCTGCGATTACGATTAGAAGTCCCCTTGCAGCCAGGGCCTCCTGACGATGTCCATACATCACTGGTGCTTTTTATTCCCCAACTCCTTCCTTTCTCCAAATCACCTTTGTGATAAGTACTCTCTTCTGGGCCACAAGCCCCTAGACCATGAATGGGAGCTTAGAATAAGGATGAGATAACTTTCTATAAAAGCCCAGCATACCAAGCAGTGAAAATGTGATTTTGTTTTTCCACAAAGCCTGCAATGTCATCTCCCAGACCCCAAATGGAAGGTTTACTCTGGTCGTGCCACATAAGCATCGCAACTGCAGCTTCTCCATAATTTATCCTGTGGTGATCAAAATATCTGATCTCACCCTGGGACACTTAAATGGTCTGCAATTAAAGGTGAGTAGCTTATTTGCTTCCCAGTCACTTCCTAAGACCTCAGCTTTCTCAGAGCAGAAGTAACTATACAGGGCAGATGTGGATGAACTGGTGTAGTATGTCCTTCTGTTTGGCAGTTAGAACTCACATGAGCCTGCCCTCGCTGCTTTAATAAACTCTTCTATTTCCGTTATACTGCAAGTTGCATACTCAGGTGCCTCTTCTGACTACTTGAATACTTTTCTTGTGATGTTAGAAATGTTTTCAGATGGCAAAGTTGTGGCATATAATTACAATTGAACTCTCTTGTACTTGCCTCTTTTACAAAAATTATCTCCTAGCAGAACCTAGTGTGAGTCATCTATGCAGCTGTTTTTCTGATTATTGGAATTTTCTTTTGATATGAAGGAAGTATCTCATTGACAGACTGTGTCACGAAGGAATGCTAAGCGTAGCATAAAATACAAAACTGGATTTTTATATTGCAAAATACAGTAAAGTTTTGAAGCATTTTTTTGCATTACATTTAATTCCATACATTTTGCAACAGAACATTAGTTGAGACCCCCCCATCAACTTCTGTATGGATTTTACAATTAATGCTGAGCTTGACCACATTTATTTGCACTGGTAGCTTATTTCCTTTGAGTCATCCTCATTTCCTTTTATGTTCTCATATGCCTAGGTTAAGACAGCTCATGCATTTGCTGGCATCAAAGATAGTCATACTTCCTAATCAGAAAGATTTCAGTGAAAACCAAATAAATAGGACTAGGGCTGAGAAAAGCAGTAAATCCAATTTCCTTTAAGCCCTAAATTCATAGGCCAGTGCCTACTTTTTAAAGTTGAACCTTAGTGGAAGAATAATCCTTTGATAAAGGCCAGGATAAGTGGATGTCTTTGGTTTAGCCTTATAGGCTTCAGATTTTTTGTATGTCATTCTTGATGTTTAATATAGAAGATGGCAAGTGTGATAGATTGAGAGATCTGCACTTTAGTTATCTTTGGCTATGAGGAGTAAACTTGGTGCTTAGCACTTAAAAAAATGTGAAGTCTGCAGTGTTCTAGGTATCTATTGCTTTACAAAATACTTTTTGAGTGCTTACCATGTGCAAGGCATTCTTCTAGACGCAGGAAATTAGCAATGAACAAAACAGGTCCTACTCACATAGAACCTGTATTCTAGTGGGATGAGACAGGCAAAAGTATAATGTATTTTAAATAGTGGTGAGTGCCCTACAGATAATGAAGTAGATTGGTGGCTGGGGATAAGGGGGTAGAGTGAGGGGCAGGCAGCTACGTGAGATGAGATGGTCAAGAAAGAAATCTTTTGAGAAGGAGACATTTAAAGTGAGATTTCAGTGATAGGTAAGAAGGAGCCAGCAGCCACAGGAAGAGCCGGGAACAGAGCAACAGTAGTGCAGAGGCTCAGAGGCAGGAATGGGCTTACTGAGTTCTAGAAATGGAAAGAAGGAAAAGTAGAGGGGGAGTGGTATCATACAGCATCAGGCAGACAGGCAGGGCCAGGGGGTGGAGAGCCCAGTGGGTCATATTAAAGAGTTTGAGTTTATTCTCAGTGGGAAACCACCGAAGGGGTTCAGGCAGGAAAGTGATGTAATCCATTTGATTATGCTCAGGTGGGGTGAGAGTGATTGGGAATTGCTGGCCTCATGACCAAAGTAATTGACAAAGTCCACGATGGGAAGGAGACGGTTACCTAAAGGTCATTCTGGCTTCCATGAATGATGATGAATGGGCTCTAGGGGCCAGAGTGGTGCAGCGGTGCACCTAAAAGGCCATTATCATAGTCTAGGCAAGAGATGAGAGTGACTTGGTCCAGGGAGATAGAACCTCAACAAAGAAATCTCGGGGGTTACTGTTGAGGAGCTGAACCCCAGAGGTCCCTACACAACTCAGCTTCTGCCGCTGTTTATAAGAACAGCTGAGAGGTTTGGAAAGAGGAGAGAAAAGTCACTGAATGCCAAAAAGTACATGCTCCCAACCTCCTTGTTTCTTGGTTTTGTTCCCTTCATTTTAGCTTCCATTTCTTCCCAACTTCTTATTTCCCATTTCTCTCTCCTGAGCCTGCCTTTTCCCCTTCACCTCCTCCTGTGAAATTTGGAACCTATAGAACCAGGTGGAATGTTTAGTCTAAGACATGTTCCCCCTGGACACCCTCTACTCAAGGGAAAGGCAATTACATTTTTTTCCCTTTACCTCTAAATGGCTCATTCAACTCTTCATGCAAGAAAATGAGCCCTGTACACAGTGGGGCTAACTAACCCTCTATTTCATCATTGATGAAATTACATGTAAAATACCTAAGCATAGAACCCAGAACAGAGTAGGTGCTTTAAATATATATACCCACACCTGCTTCCTTTCATTAGTCAAAGAGTTGCTGTTGTATTATTTTCTATTGGTTGTTTAGTTCCAGTTGCATTTCAGTATCTTCCAAATGTTGCACTGTGTGCGCTTATGTATGTGTGTGTTTTACATTCCCTGTTTTAGATTTTGGTCCCTATGTAGCATGGTCTATCTGTTTAGCTTCTAAGCACCTTGCCACATTCCGCTAGATCTCTTGATGGCTATGTCTCATGAAGAAGAGGGTCACAGGCAAAACTGGCTGTATAATTTGTGGGGGGACAGTACAAAAAGAAAATACAGGGGCCTTATTTTTAAATTATTAGGAATTTCAAAATGGTGACAGCAGAGCATTAGGCCAAGCACTAGGCCTTGTAAGTGTGAGCCCTGTGGGCACGGGTGGCACGATCACAAGGCCAGCCCTGATCACGGGAAACGGGTGGCCCAAACTGTGGCATCTGGGGCTGAGAGGGGGTCTGCTTTGTTTGCGTGGGAAAGTGAAGCACAGGAATTGCTGTGGATGACACAGTGTGGAAAAGATGAAGGGAAGCAGAAAAAGGCAGTTACAGTGCATCACACAAAGTCTTAAGACTACATACTTATTATGAGTAGCTTGAAATAAGTTTATTTTAGTTGGAAGGAGAAAGTTGATGGTAACTCTAGCTAATTTGAGCCCCAAATGAGGGGTCTTTTCTTTTTTTAATATTCTTATAACTAGTCTAAATCCTTATCAGTAGAAAGGATAAGAATTGTCTCAATAGCAGAAAAAGTCTTTTATAAAGAAGAGGAAAGGGCTTCTCTGGTGGCGCAGTGGTTGAGAGTCCGCCTGCCAATGCACAGGACACGGGTTCATGCCCCGGTCCGGGAGGATCCCACATGCCGCGGAGCGGCTGGGCCCGTGGGCCGTGGCCGCTGGGCCTGCGCGTCCGGAGCCTGTGCTCCGCAACGGGACAGGCCACAGCGGTGAGAGGCCCACGTACCGCAAAAAAAAAAGAAAAAAAAAGAAGAGGAAAATAGGTAAGTTGAAGAAAAATCTGATGTGGAAGCCCTATTTATAAAAACTCTGGGGCTTCCCTGGTGGCACAGTGGTTGAGAGTCCGCCTGCCGATGCAGGGGACGCGGGTTCGTGCCCCGGTCCGGGAGGATCCCACGTGCCGCTCGGCTGGGCCTGTGAGCCATGGCCGCTGAGCCTGCGCGTCCGGAGCCTGTGCTCCGCAGCGGGAGAGGCCGCAGCAGTAAGAGGCCTGCGTTCCGCAAAAAAAAAAAACAAACTCTGACTGCATGCATTAAGAAATTCAAGTAATTCATTGTGTATGTCCAAATGATTTAAAAAGCAAAGCATTTTCAGATTCAATTTTCATATATTGTATATGGAGTTTACAGATTCCAATTTCATCGTTCTAGTCCTTGAGCTTATAAAAAAATGTTTTTTAAATGCACATACATTTTTTTAAATGATTACTCAACCGATTTAGAAAAGCAATTCCTATGATTTTTTTTGTTTCTTTAAAAAGTCTTACTTCCCAGAGTCCTGGATGTTAAATTAAATGGCGCTGCCAGGATGTCTACAGCTGACTGAATTCACCAACTTGCCATTGGTTCAATGGTTTGACTTCCATAATTGGTTTAAATACATCTTCCTCTGCTGCCTTATTCTCTTAGAAGTCCTCAGCAGGTTGTGTGGGAATAGGAGATTTTGTGGAGCTGCTGGGAGGAACTGGACTGGACCCTTCCAAGATGATGCCTTTAGCTGATCTCTGCTATCCTTTTCATGGCCCTGGTAAGATACTTCTTTGATTATTATTTATGTGCCTATTAAGATTGTTTCCTTAAATAAAATGTCTCAAATTTTTTATACATGGGAGGGCAAGTTCCACCAAAAAAACTTCGATTTTGCACATTGAGCAAGTGTGAGGATTTTGCGTTTGAGCCTAGGCACAGTATCAAGAATGCATGACCACAATATCTGACACTGGGAGAAAAACTTATGAAGTAACAAGGTTGTGTGTTTAAGGTTTGCCCTAGGTACGACTATGAAAAAGACAAAGCTTTTTGGTTCTGTGCTCTGTCCACCTTCTGGTTTCCTCCTCTCGAGACTAAAGATTTTACTGACTGAAAACTGTAGTTCAAACAGTGGATGTATTGTCAATTAGTAATAGTATAAAAATGAAATAATATCTAAATAACTTTACCATACATATGCATATGTGTGTGTATTACTCTTAGTAAATATTGATACATTAAAAGGTGATACGCTTTATTAGAAATTCTCAGAACTGCTGAATGTCCCCAACTTCTAGCAGCAAAACCAGCCTCTGAAAGATCACTGCAAAACAGAGGTAAATTCTGAGATCTAAAAGTGGTCACAGGTAATAAAAGACCTGGTTCTCGCCAAACAGAATCAGGTCTTCTTTGTTATGGATCAGTGAAGCTTTTCCATTTGATTATGCTCGGGTGGGGTGAGGAGGGTGGGAATTGCTGACTAGTGACCAAATTAATTAACGAAATCCAAGTGTGTGGTGGGGGAGAGGGTTACATAAAACATTTCTGTAAAGGTCACTCCTGTATCTGTACTTCTGATGCAGGAACCAGTGATTATCTTTTAAGAGACAGAAGTCAAACAGAAGAACAGTCTTTCATCCCTTACCATAGCCCCCTTCCTCTTTTTAAGCACACATCACTAACGAACTAAATAATGAAGCTGCAAATCAGACAGCCTTTTGATCAACTGTTACCAGTTTTAATCAAAGCCAGGTCTGCCAACCAGTATTTTCTGTCTCTGAGCTAATGCTGGGAACTTAATAAACAAAATCTCTCTGAAATAGAATTAATGTACACAGGTAAAGGAAAAAGATTTCTAAAAACCCACTTTGCTAAAAGCTTGGGGGTTAGTTTATGCTAATTTACACTTGAGCCCTGGTTTAAACCAGTGCATCATGGCTTCTCTCCCTTTGTGTGTGCTCTCAGAGGCACTGGATCCTTCCAGGCTGATGGAGAGCACCTGTGAGGAGCTGCGTTTGAGCTGGGTAAAAAGATTAGATTAAGAACTGAAGCACACTCATGCCTTAAAATTTAGATAATTGAAGCCATAGTAATTTTGGTGCATGAATTATATGACTTGATTTCAAAGGGTGTGACTAAGGCCAAAAAACTACTTTTGCCTGTATTATCCAGATAATTGAAACCAGTCTTAAGATAATGTGAAGGCTTGAATTATCTGACTCACTGGTTGATTTTAGACTTCACTTTTTTCTTTAATTCACCATGTTTTCATGAGCCCCTCTTAAGTCATTCAGACAATGAAGAACTCTTAGGTATCCTGCCCTTTACAATGGATTGTATTAGGAATTATGTCAAATAATAAATGATATGTGCATTAACTAAAGGAAATAAGGCACGTTATGTAGATTAAAGTTCAGAGTAAGATAAGAAAAGAATGGCCTTGCAAACAATTTAAAGAAAATTAGGGACTTCCCTGGTGGCCCAGTGGTTAAGAATCCGCCTGCCAATGCAGGGGACACGGGTTCGAGCCCTGGTCTGGGAAGATCCCACACGCTGCAGAGCAACTAAGCCTGTGCACCATAACTACTGAGCCTGTGCTCTAGAGCCAGCGAGCCACAACTTCTGAGCCCACGTGGCACAACTACTGAAGCCTGCATGCCTGGAGCTGTGCTCCACAACAAGAGAAGCCACCACAGTGAGAAGCCTGTGCACTGCAAGGAAGACCCAACACAGCCAAAAATAAATAAAAAATAAATGAATTTATTTAAAAAACTTTTAAAAATTAACTTTGGACTTCCTCACAGAAGCTTAGCCTAGACTCCCTGGTGCTCAGAATTTAGGCCTTATAGAGACAACGTGGGGAAACAAAGATTGAGAAAATTAAAACGGCAGAAAGGATTCTTTTAGGGCAGATAAATCTTGCCTCAGGAACCAGATTGAGGCTGAAGAAATAAAATAAAAGGAATTTTTAATAAAAATGCTGAGTTTCACAAAACAAACAGGTACAGAGAACAAACAGATGGTTGCTAGAAGGGAGGCAAGTGGGGAGTGAAAAGAAAAACAAAAGGTAACTGTGAGGTAATGAATGTTGATTAGCTTGATTATGGTGATCATTTCACAATGTATATTTATATAACACCATCATGTTGTACACCTTAAATATATACAATTTCTGTCAACTATGCCTCAATAAACCTGAAAAAAAATTTTTGAAGAATGCCTTAAACACACACACAGTTTCAGTATCTAACTGCTCAGGCACATCTGTACTAGAAGATACATAAATGTTGCCAGATGCTTATAAAAATAATGAATAAGATTGGATTTAAGAGAAGTAAGGATATCAAAAGCCATTCCATATAAGAAGTACAGAAAAAAATTAGAGATAAAAAGTACAGGTGAACAATAGAACAAAAATGAGTATACTTAGTGTATGTCTAAAGCATGCAAATTATATTTTTGTTTATATGTAAAACAGAATTTTTACTGAGGCTCAGAAAATAATAAATAGGTGATATTTTTGGTCTACATAAATGTCCCGCAATACACTCCATCCTTCAGCCCTGCCCACTAAATGCCACTTGCACCCCCAGATATAACTGAAAACTGCCTCTGCAAATTTCCAACCTGTCCCTAGAGGGCGGCACTGCCCCCACTGAGGACACAACTAGAGCAAAGGTGCAGCAGGTCGGATGCTTGCCTTCATCTGCCTTCACCACCAAAGCTTTGCAGGTAGGAGAACGCAAAAAGCACAAGGAGATATCTTCTTACCTCTTTGCAGCCAGTTTTGTTTGACTAACAGTGTTCTTGCACATGAGGAGAAAGGCTGAGCTTAATTTCACTATTCTACAATTAATTATACAGTTGACCCTTGAACAACAGTGGTTTGAACTGCGGGGGCCCGCTTATAGGCGGATTTTTTTCAATAGTAGATACCACAGTACTACACGATCCTAGGTTGGCTGAACCCGAGAATGTGGAACCTCGGATCTGGAGGAGCCGTGGATCTGGAGGGCAGACTATAAATTATAGGCAGATTTTCACCTGTGGGGAGGGTCCTCACCCCTAACGCCCCATGCACCCCCCACGTCGTTCAAGGTCAGCTGTACAATATAAGAATGAGAACAAACACGTTTCACCTGATGGCAGATGCTTGGTTTGAGTACGTGAGAGGAAGCTACATCCCCTTGCTTTCTTCGTGTTTACATGATCTCGTGGACAGAAATGGTTTGACTGTGTCCTTTCTAACCTTCTGGGAAACTTTTACTTTTTCCATGAATTATAGCCCAGATGAAAATTGGCTGTGACAACACGGTGTTGCGCATGGTCTCCAGCGGAAAACATGTAAATCGTGTGACTTTTGAATACCGCCAGCTGGAACCATACGAACTGGAAAACCCGAATGGAAACAGTATCCAGGAATTCTGTTTGTCTACTCTTTGAATAACCAAGCCAATGATTTCCATGCTCCTAGCTAAGGGAGTTTTTAATGGCTGTTATATATGATTTTGATGAGCAGCTAGTTAAGAACCTTTCATACCAGTCAGTATTCCCAAACTTGAGCACATATCACACACACTAAATTTTGTACCTTGCTGCTTTTTCGTTTGTAAGATATAAATGACCACATGGAAGAAAATAAACCCTCCCCCCGACCCCAGTAGAAAACCAGTTTCCAGTAATTCTTTGATATGCTACCAACCTGAACTGGTAAGACAAGTGCAAAGAAATGTGCAATAAAAACTTGTATCTCAAGGGAAAATACTACAAAGAACTAAAAATGTTAGTGCTCTTATCAGTTTTATGACAGAAAACGCATGTCCGTGTGTACCAAAGTAGTTGCATCTATTTATTTTCTGCTTATTATTCTGTTTATAGTAGAGAATAGTTGTAGCTAGTATTATTTATTGATTTGTAACAACTTGTTTTTAACAAACATTTGTAGCATGTAAAACACTTTGCATCCGTAAATCCAAACATGAATAAACATGTTCAGAATGTTGGCACCTCAACATCCTGCTTTGTTTTCCTGAGTAGTTCCTTCCCTTATTACCATCAGAAAATAATGTTCTCAGGTGGTACAGCACCAAATGCTGAACTAAATCATTTTAGACTTCTTAGAGCTCCAAGAACCCTGGGTCGTTAAGTAGGATTCTTTAGGGCAGAAGGTAAAATTGCAGTGTTTGAACAAACAACACTAACCAGTTGGTGGTGATAGGGAAGCAGGATATGGGGATCCCTCTTCCACTGTCCTCCAAGAAAACTGAGAATACATGTCTTTGTCACAGTAAAGAGTGTACTTTACAACAGGGACAACAAAGCCCTTAAACTCTCATAGACGCAAATTTGCAGAAACCTGAGTACTTTTTTGGGACTGAAGGCAGTTTACTGTTGACTGAGCCTTGTCCACGTTTGGCTTGAGACCAAGCATGTGGTCTGTAAAAGACACCTTGGGGTCAAAAATGAGGCCCTGAGGAACAAAGGAAATACTCCTAAGTGAATAGTCCTCTTTACTTTGAATTAATGGATGGAAGCTGCGAACTGTTCCATAATTAATGGCTTGATTCTGATTCCCCAAAGATATTTAATATAATTTTATAATGGAATGTACTGGAATCCCATACACTGGGCTTGTTAACAAAATCTGAAAACCAAGCAGAAAGAAAAATAGTTGACTGAAAAAAGTGCTTAAAAATACCCAGGATTGAGACAAATTTTGTCTCAGTAGGTATTTTGGAATGAGTGGATACTTTAGCAAATGAATGAATAAATGCCTGAATGGATAGATGGATAAATGCTGGGATAAAGGCTGGGATGAATGAATACATGTCTGAACATATGGCTGTATAATTCCTGACTAGTTACTTAAGATGCTGGATTTCTTATTTCATAGAAAATAAATTCTGTGTAGTTGAACCCTTTTATCTTTTTCATAGTCTCTCTAGCAACCAAAGAATTAATGCAGTCACCTATCACAATCTGAAGTTTCTGGTTCTTAACCCTTATGATCCCCTTACGCTGAGTAGAGAAAATAAGTGGTCTGTAGTCAGGAGGCAAGTATTTTTACCATGGAAGTTAGGACAACTTGCTTTTGTTCCTAAGGGACATTTTGCAAGCTACTTAGCCTCTCTGCCCTAAAATGGGTGGGACTCTGGTCCCTAAGGTTTCTTCTTATTCTGCAGTCATTTATTTGTGACATACGAGACTGCAAAGCTGGTTATTGCATATTAGTGTACATTCTTTGAGAGGAAGTGAACTGTCTGTGACTTATTCTTTGGAGATCCATGACTCAGTCTTCATTCCAAAAGGATAGGACAGCTTTCTGGAAACAAAATGGTAGATGAGACCTCTGGAGGGAAGTGCAAGAAAGTGTCTTTGCTGACACCTCCTTTAAGCAAGCAAAATGTGATATGAAATTTTGGCCAGGGCTTCCCTGGTGGCGCAGTGGTTGAGGGTCCGCCTGCCGATGCGGGGGACGCGGGTTCGTGCCCCGGTCCGGGAAGATCCCACATGCTGCGGAGCGGCGGGGCCCGTGAGCCATGGCCGTTGGGCCTGCGCGTCTGGAGCCTGTGCTCCACAACGGGAGAGGCCACAACGGTGAGAGGCCCACGTACCGCAAAAAGCAAACAAACAAAATTTTGGCCAAATTTGACTTTCTAAAAAAGTCAGTATGGCATAGTAACTAAGGTGATCGATTCTATAGCCAGACCTCTTTGAATCCCAGCTCTGCCACTTACTTGAGCAAGTCATAAGTCTGTATTGCTCAGTTTTTAATCTATAAAATTGGAGTAATAAAGGTTTTTGGCAAGATTAAGTGTTTAAATGTATTTAAAGCCCCAGAACTGTGTCTTGTATATGTCAGCTGTCACTTTTATTATTATTTCTCACTTGTAAGCAAATATGCTGTCCCAGGTCCTCCCTACTCTGAGAGGGGCATTTGCTTTATGCTCTGAAGGGTTTGTACTGATTCAATTGTCCTGTTTCATCCCAGGACATTGTGAGGAAGATAAGGTTAGTTAGGGTTGTTTCCTGGGACCCAGAAGCAGAGTAAGGTTACTGGTAACATTTGAGGGTAGATCATGGCAGGGCTTAGCAGGCTCCCATGTGCTGACCCTCCCAGCTGACCCTATCTGTAGTCTCTGAACTGCTCCAGGACCAATGCTGACCTCGGACAGGAGGGATCTGAACAGCTCTTGTCCACTGTGCTGGTTACGAAGGAGTCACTTCACAAATGATCTGCCTTCACTGTCTACCCTTGTGCCCAGGCCCCATCTCTATAATATTCCTAGCTCTTGGTTATTTCATCCTAGCTCTTATCTGACCCTAATCTTATCCTCCACTCCAAACCCCACATCTTCTAAATACTAAATGAGTGACTTGGCTCTGCTACTGATCACTGAATTCCCAAATTCCTGCTGCTTCCGTGTCTGAAATTCTGAGTATGTTTGCTCATAGGTTTTATGTCACTGTGCCCATCCCATCCTCTGGACACTTTTCTATCTCCTCTAAGCCTGCCTCTTCTGCCACTGTCTTCCAGCCTATTATGTGTGGAATACATTGGCCGGCCTATGATATTGGACTTTCTCCCAGTATCTAAATCATCATGTCTTCTTTAACTCTTCCTGGCACTGCTGCTTTCAGTTAAGAGAATAAGGTAGAAATGCATTTTGTTCACCACAAGTTACACTTCTACCTCGTAAGTATGCAGCTAGACTACATTTTCCAACCTCCCTTACAGTTAGGTTTGGTTCTGTGACTGAATTTTGACTGAAGGAATGTGGGTAGAAATGATGCCCAACCCTCATATGATCCTCTGTACTTTCTTTCTCTTCTCCCATCTTTTGGTCCCCCATCTATTGGTAAGATACTGAGGTTCTAACAGAGGATTCCAAGTTCATACAAGGAGACAGAGCCATAGGATGCAAGGAGCCTGGATCCTGCTTTATAGTTTTTTTTTTCCCTCAGGAAATATATTTGACATAGGACAAATTTTTGTGACAAAGATTCTTCCAGGACTTCCCTGGTGGCACAGTGGTTAAGAATCTGCCTGCCAATGCAGGAGATACGGGTTTGAGCCCTGGTCTGGGAAGATCCCACATGCCACGGAACAGCTGGGCCCGTGCGCTGCAACTACTGAGCCTGCGCTCTAGAGCCCGTGAGCCACAACTACTGAGCCCACGTGCCACAACTACTGAGGCCCGTGTACCTAGGGCCTGTGCTCCACAACAAGAGAAGCTGCTGCAATGAGAAGCCCACGCACCACAATGAAGAGTAGCCCCTGCCCGCCACAACTAGAGAAAGCCCGCGCGCAGCAACAAAGACCCAACGCAGCCAAAAATAAATAAATAAAATAAATAAATTTATTGAAAAAAAAGATTCTTCCAGATCTCTTCCAACTTCAAACTTTCCTTTCTTGCTATTTTAATAGGGAGGCAACATTACCAGAGTTTGCCTGCAAGGTAGACTCTTCATGAAAGAAAAATAAAGATTTGATGGACAGGGTCTACTTGAAGGCAGTTCGCTTATGTGCTTAACGAGACCCGATAGAGAGTTGTGGATACGAGCTCTTCTTATGGGGTAATCACATGAAATTATATCTGAATACACTCATCTCTGTGCTGTGGAGTATTTCAGAAGAGACAAACGATTTTGTATGTTCAAAGAAGCAGACTGAATGGCTTCAGTTTTAAGAGGTCATTTGTAATAGATTACCATCCATTTTTCTCTTTGTGTTTAAAAGTATTTTCTTCATGTGTTAAGACAAACTGTACAGAGAAAAAAAGCAGAGAGGCAAGAGAGAAAATATGGATAAGAGAAAGAAGGCTGGATTAGAGGGTTTGAAAATGTTGTGAAAATCAGGGTCTTCAAATTGGACTCTGGGTTTTGCTCTTGGTAACAACAGTATACTCAGTCCTTCTGTGCTGAAAAACTGAAAATGAGAAGTGTTTTGTGGTTTAAGGAGAAGACAATATCAATACCAGGACATACAGCTGGATAAGTTAGACAGGACTGTGATTTTTGTAACTAGATGAGTTATCAGATATTGGGGTTTCCTAGTAAGAAGATGGACTCCCCCCCTCTCTCCAGTTTTCTGAAGTATAAAAAATGTGTCCTGTGCTATTAATGATTCAGAGGTGATCAAGCCAGCCAAGCCAAGCAAAGTAGATGGCTGCCTATGTGGTGTGATTTGAGGGACAGTGAAAGACCCACTTGACAGAAAATAGCACCAAAATTCACACCCTGATAATCCTTGTTCTTTTTTTCTTTAAGATGTATTTTTAATTAAGCAAGTAATTCATGAGTACTTTATTGCATTAAAACATTCAGACCATACAGAGGTAACTAGTTAATGAAGTGACTTCAAGTCAGTAATTAATTTGACCATACAAGGTTTCGCTAATCATTATTACATGACATAGAATTGGTAGGTGAGCTTTGAATAAAGGAGACTGTGGTGGGTGAAATCAAGAGTATGAGGTACTGAGAAGAAGATAGACTCAGAGGAACGTACCATTGAGGCTACTGGGAAGGCCAGCCAGGAACTGATGAAACCACCACCTTGCTGAGAGTTTGCAGGGGAGGCAAAAAGAAAACTTGCAATGGAGTTGGCTGTTGTCAAAGATAAACTTTGTGGCACTTCCTCAGTTTTGCCTGCGACCAGCTCAGGAGACACTCTTGCCTGTGTAGCATGGATGGGACCAGAGATACGGCTTTAGAGACAAGATCTAGTCCTATGAATACAGGCGTCACAATGGAGGGAGAGGAAGCCAGACTTCGGAACCAGACACGGGGTTGAGTTCTGATTCAGCCACTAACCATTTGTGAGCCCTTGATTAGGTCCCATTTGTTTATTTCTTTTTAAATTTCTATTGCCTTGAGAGACTGACCTAAGAAAACACTGGTATGATTTATGTCAGAGTATGTTTTGCCTATGATCTCTTCTAGGAGTTTTATGGTGTCATGTCTTATTAAGTCTTTAAGCCACTTTTGAATTTGTTTTTGTGTATGATGTGAGGGAGTGTTCTAACTTCATTGATTTATGTGCGGCTGTCCAGCATTCTCAACCTACTTGCTGGCAAGACTGTCTTTTTCCCATTGTATAGTCTTGCCTCCTTTGTTGAAGATTAATTGACTGTAGGTGTGTGGGTTTAATTCTGGGCTCTCTATTCTGTTGCATTGATCCATATGTCTGTATGTCTGTTTTTGTGCCAATACCACACAGTTTTGATTACTGTAGCTTTGTAGTATTGTCTGAAATAGGGGAGGGTTATGCCTCCTGCTTTGTTCTTTTTCCTCAGGATTGCTCTGGCAGTTCTGGGTCTTTTATCATTCCCTATAAATTTTAAGATGATTTGTTTTAGTTCTGTGAAAAATGTCATGGGTAATTTGATAGGGATCACATTAAATCTGTAAGTTGCTTTGGGTAGTGTGGCCATCTTAACAATATTACTATTTCCAATCCAAGAGCATGGAATATCTTTCCATTTCTTGGAATCATCTTTAATTTCCCTTTATTAATGTTTTATAGTCCTCAACATGTAAGTCTTTCAAATCTTTGGTCAGGCTTATTCCTAAGTTTTTATTTATTTATTTATTCCTTGGTACGATTTTAAAAGGTATTGTTTTGTTTACATTTTACATTCCCTTTCTGATATTTCAATGTTGGTGTAAAGAAATGCAATCGATTTCTGTATCTTAATTTTGTATCCTGCTACCTTGCTGAATTTATTTATCAACCACTAACCATCTGTGAGCCCTTGAGCAAGTCACCACACCTCTCTGAGCATCCCCTCTCTCACATGCAAAGTATAAACAGGAGCACCTACCTTTTTTTTTTTGCGGTACGCGGGCCTCTCACTGCTGTGGCCTCCCCCGCTGTGGAGCACAGGCTCCGGATGCGCAGGCTCAGTGGCCATGGCTTATGGGCCCAGCCACTCCGTGGCACGTGGGATCCTCCCGGACCGGGGCACGAACCTGTGTCCCCTGCATCGGCAGGCGGACTCTCAACCACTGTGCCACCAGGGAAGCCCTCACCTACCTTTTTAATGTGATAGTTTCCATGAAGTGCCAAACACTATTCTAGGTACATGGCAGATGGTGTAAATACGTGTGTCCCTTTCCTGGAAAAGTTGTTTATTAGTCAAGGCTTTGGTAATATAATTTCATCTTAAATGCTGTAAAGAAGTGCTACTTAAAGGAACTAAGAGATGGTCCTTTTAAGTGAAAAGAATTTATTTGTAAAAAGAAAATAGCTGTTTGTTTTTGTAACATCAAATTGTTATTGGTATATATTTTTTCCTTGAAATGGCCTTACTGCTACAGTATTTACTCATCAGTTCATTGAAATGTGGTGGTCCATTTGCAAATTTCGTAGTATCGTAGCACCACCTTGCCATTTGCTCAGTGAAAGCCAGTCTTCCACCCATCGTGTCCAGGCTTATTAACAAGAGCCTCTACGATTCTTCCCACTCCTGGACTTGCTGGTGAAAAGCAACTTGCTTACATTGAGTGCCCCTTAAGGGACACTGAAATGCCAACCTCAGGGTAAAGGTAGGAGGGGGTGAGGCTGCTATAACTTTCTGTAATGCTACAGGTTTAAAAACAAAACAAATAAGCCAAAACCAAAAAAACCCCTATCTCTAAGATGGGCAGACGTTAAGAAAATGTTTGGCTTTATTCTTAATTCAAGTAATAATAAAAGGTAATATTTATTGAGCACTTAATATGTTCCTTGACTTGCCCTGTTCTACACACTTCCCATGAGTTAGGACATTTAAACCTATCTCCGTTTTATAGATGGAGGGAGAAACTGAAGCCGAGAGAAGTAAAAGTGAGTCGTGTCAAATCTACTGAAAGCAGTAGAGCCAGGACGCAGACTCCAGTGATCTGACATTAGACCGTGCCCACTTTACTATTGCACCACCCTGCTGGAGACCGTTACTAGAATAAAGTATGAAACACTGCTTTCACAAAGAGTTTCTGCCAGCATAGCAGTGACATTGAAAACGTTTTGGTCCTTATTCCTTTTGAACACACCATTCAGAGTGACTTTAGGGCATTTGAGGATATTATAACAAATCAATCCCAATCCCAATTCCAATTCTCAGAATGGCTAAATGTGATGGCTAATTTTATGTGTCAACTTGGCTAGACCATGGCACCCTGTTACGTATTTGGTTAAATGCTTGTCAGGATGTGGCTGTGAAGGTATTTTTTAGATGAGATTAACATTTAAATCAGTAAACTTTGAGTAAAGTAGATTTTCCTCTGTAATATGGATGACCTCATCCAGTCAGTTGAAGTTCTCAAGAGAAAAAAGATGGAGGTCCCCTGAGGGAGGGGGAACATCATATTGGTTCTGTTTCTCTGGAGAGCCCTAACACTAAATGCTACTTTTTTTTCATTTATTTTATTTTTTAAAATTTTTATTTTGTATTGGAGTATAGTTGATTTACAATGTTGTGTTAGTTTCAGGTGTACAGAGAAGTTATTCAGTTATATATATACATATATCTATTCTTTTTCAGATTCTTTTCCCATATAGGTTATTACAGAATATTGAGTAGAGTTCCCTGTGTTATACAGTAGGTCCTTGTTGATTATGTATTTTATATATAGTAGTGCATATCTGTTAATCCCAGCCTCCTAATTTATCCCTCCCCCTCACCTTTCCCCTTTGGTAACCGTAAGTTTGTTTTCTAAGTCTGTGAATCTGTTTCTGTTTTGTAAATAAGTTCATTTGCATAATTTTTTTAGATTCCACATATAAGTGATATCATATGGTATTTGTCTTTGTCTGACTTACTTCACTTAGTATGATTATCTCTAGGTCCATCCATGTTGCTGTAAATGGCATTATTTCATTCCTTTTTTATGGCTGAGTAGTATTCCACTGCATATGTATGTATGTATGTATGTGTGTGTGTGTGTGTGTGTGTGTGTACCATATCTTCTTTATCCAGATGGACACTTAGGTTACTTCCATGTCTTGGCTATTATAAATAGTGCTACAATAAACATTGGGGTGCATGTATGTTTTCGAATTATGCTTTTCTCTAAATAGTACTTGTTTTTCCCCTGAAAATCTTTCCCTTGTATCCAGCCATAATGACTGTAAGCAAAGCTATTGCTAAATCCCTGTTTACTAATGGAGGGTCTGAGGTGCTTATATCTTTTCTCTCTTACATAGTCCTCTCACAATCACACTGACTTCATATACAGGGGCACAAAAGGGCAAAGGAGTGGGTGCCAGCAGATTTATTAGCACCTTCCCCACATCACTTTGGTCTACTTACCTGAGAACCAGGTGTTGAAGTTGGCAAGGGCCAAAATAAAACCCAGCTCTCACCCAAATAAACTATGTCTGAAAAGGAAGTCCAAAATAAAAATGGCTCCTGGATTTCATTGTCCCATTTTTAGGAGGAACTGTAGAAAAGAACAGCCAACAGTTACACAGAAACTTAAGATTTTGACTACATAAATTCCAAGCAATATTCTATTTATAACCAGCACTAAATAAATGTTATCCCTTAACCTTCATGATTAACAAAGGTTTTGCAGCTAATGTCAAATTTCAGGTGAAAGGATTTTAGCCTCCTTCATTTTTTTCTCAATGAAACCAATTTGGAAAACTCTTTCAAAGTGACGTCTTTAATTGGAAAGCACTCCCTTGTGCATGGATGAACAATGTGTTTCCTCATGTCACTGATAAAATGTGCTCTACCCAGGGCTGCAGAAACATCTGGAATATAACTGTGTAAAGGGCAAGAGCAGAACATTATGGGGGAAAAAGCTCAGAAGATTCATTTTTGAAAAATATAATAAATTTAAAAAATGAAGAGTCAGTAAAATATAAAGCTCAATGGATGGGTTCAAAAGATTGGGCAAGCTGAGAAAATCATCTCTGAAAGAAGTTAAGAAGTGTGAAGGACAGAATAGGAGACACTGGTGTACATCTGAGAGGGCCACTGGATGGTAGGTAGGCACTTTGTTTCTCCTCATTATAAATGATGAAGTTTCTCAGATACCTTGCAGATTTTTTTTGTTATTTTCTATCATTTTTTAATTGAAGCATAGTTGATTTACAATGTTGTGTTAATTTCTGCTGTACAGCAAAGTGATTCAGTTATATATATGCACACATTCTTTTTTTTTATCATAGCGTATTGAAAATAGTTCTCTGTGCTATACAGTAGGACCTGGTTGTTTATCCATTCTATACATAAAAGCTTACATCTGCTAACCCCAACCTCCCACTCCACCCCTCCCCCAACTCCCTCCCCCTTGGCAGCCAAGGAGTGGGTGCCAGCAGATTTATTAGCACCTTCCCCACATCACTTTGGTCTACTTACCTGAGAACCAGGTGTTGAAGTTGGCAAGGGCCAAAATAAAACCCAGCTCTCACCCAAATAAACTATGTCTGAAAAGGAAGTCCAAAATAAAAATGGCTCCTGGATTTCATTGTCCCATTTTTAGGAGGAACTGTAGAAAAGAACAGCCAACAGTTACACAGAAACTTAAGATTTTGACTACATAAATTCCAAGCAATATTCTATTTATAACCAGCACTAAATAAATGTTATCCCTTAACCTTCATGATTAACAAAGGTTTTGCAGCTAATGTCAAATTTCAGGTGAAAGGATTTTAGCCTCCTTCATTTTTTTCTCAATGAAACCAATTTGGAAAACTCTTTCAAAGTGACGTCTTTAATTGGAAAGCACTCCCTTGTGCATGGATGAACAATGTGTTTCCTCATGTCACTGATAAAATGTGCTCTACCCAGGGCTGCAGAAACATCTGGAATATAACTGTGTAAAGGGCAAGAGCAGAACATTATGGGGGAAAAAGCTCAGAAGATTCATTTTTGAAAAATATAATAAATTTAAAAAATGAAGAGTCAGTAAAATATAAAGCTCAATGGATGGGTTCAAAAGATTGGGCAAGCTGAGAAAATCATCTCTGAAAGAAGTTAAGAAGTGTGAAGGACAGAATAGGAGACACTGGTGTACATCTGAGAGGGCCACTGGATGGTAGGTAGGCACTTTGTTTCTCCTCATTATAAATGATGAAGTTTCTCAGATACCTTGCAGATTTTTTTTGTTATTTTCTATCATTTTTTAATTGAAGCATAGTTGATTTACAATGTTGTGTTAATTTCTGCTGTACAGCAAAGTGATTCAGTTATATATATGCACACATTCTTTTTTTTTATCATAGCGTATTGAAAATAGTTCTCTGTGCTATACAGTAGGACCTGGTTGTTTATCCATTCTATACATAAAAGCTTACATCTGCTAACCCCAACCTCCCACTCCACCCCTCCCCCAACTCCCTCCCCCTTGGCAGCCACAAGTAGGTTCTCTATGTCCGTGAGTCTGTCTCTGTTTTGTAGATAGGTTCATTTGCATCATATTTTAGATTCCACATATACATGATATCATATCATATTTGTCTTTCTCTTTCTGACTTACTTCACTTGGTATGATAATCTCTAATTGCATCCATGTTGCTGCAAGTGGCATTATTTTGTTCTTTTTTATGTCTGAGTAGTATTTCATTGTATATATGTACCACATCTTCTTTATCCATTTATCTGTCGATAGACTTTAGGTTGTTTCCATGTCTTGGCTATTATGAATAGTGCTGCTCTGAACATAAGGCTGCATTTATCTTTTTTGAATTATACTTTTTTTTTGTTTTTTTTGCAGTACACGGGCCTCTCACTGTTGTGGCCTCTCCCGTTGCGGAGCACAAGCTCTGGACGCACAGGCTCAGCAGCCATGACTCATGGGCCCAGCCACTCCATGGCATGTGGAATCTTCCCAGACTGGGGCACGAACCCGTGTCCCCTGCATTGGCAGGCGGACTCTCAACCACTGCACCACCAGGGAAGCCCTGAATTATAGTTTTGTCTGGATATATGCCCAAGAGTGGGATTGATGAATCATATGGTAATTCTATTTTTACTTTTCTAAGGAACCTCTACACCATTTCCCATAGTGACTGCACCAACTAAATTCCCATCAACAGTGTACAAGGGTTCCCTTTTCTCCACACCCTCTCCAGCATTTGTTATTTACAAATAACAGACTTTACTAACAGACTTTATTAATGATGGCTGTCATTAAAAAGTCTACAGACGGGCTTCCCTGGTGGCGCAGTGCTTGAGAGTCCGCCTGCCGATGCAGGAGACGCGGGCTCGTGCCCCGTTTCGGGAAGATCCCACATGCCGCGGAGCGGCTGGGCCCGTGAGCCATGGCCGCTGAGCCTGCGCGTCCGGAGCCTGTGCTCCGCAAATGGGAGAGGCCACAACAGTGAGAGGCCCGCATAACGCAAGGAAAAAAAAAAAAAAAAAAAAAAGTCTACAGACTTTTTAATGATGGCCATTCTGACCAGTGTGAGGTGGTACCTCATTGTAATTTTAAGTTGCATTTCTCTAATAATTAGCAATGTTGAGCAACTTTTCATTTGCCTATTAGCCATCTGTATGTCTTCTTTGGAGAAATGTCTGTTTAGGCCTTCTGCCCATTTTTTGACTGGATCGTTTGTTTTTTTCTTGTTGAGTTGTATGAGCTATTTGTAAATTTTGGAAATTAAGCCCTTGTTGGTCACATCATTTGCAGATATTTTTTCCTATTCCATAGGTTGTCTTTTCCTTTTGTTTATGGTTTCCTTTGCTGTGCAAAAACTTGTAAGTTTAATTAGGTCCCATTTGTTTGTTTTTGTTTTTATTTCTATTGCCTTGGGAGACTGACCTAAGAAAACATTGGTATGATTTATGTCAGAGAATGTTTTGCCTATGATCTCTTCTAGGAGATTTATGGTATCTTGTTTTATATTTAAGTCTTTAAGGCATTTTGAGTTTATTTTTGTGTATGGTGTGAGGGTGTGTTCTAACTCCATTGATTTACATGCAGCTGTCCAACTTTCTCAGCACCACTTGCTGAAGAGACTATCTTTTTCTCCATTGTATATTCTTGCCTCCTTTGTTGAAAATTAATTGACCATAGGTGTGTGGGTTTATTTCTGGGCTCTCTGTCCTGTTCCATTGATCCGTATGTCTGTTTTTGTGCCAGTACCCCACTGTTTTTTTTTTTTTTTTTTTGCGGTACGCGGGCCTCTCACCGCCGTGGCCTCTCCCGTTGCGGAGCACAGGCTCCGGACGCGCAGGCTCAGCGGCCATGGCTCACGGGCCCAGCCGCTCTGCGGCATGTGGGATCTTCCCGGACCGGGGCACGAACCCGCGTCCCCTGCATCGGCAGGCGGGCTCTCAACCACTGCGCCACCAGGGAAGCCCTACCCCACTGTTTTGATTACTGTAGCTTTGTAGTATTGTCTGAAGTCTGGGAGGGTTATGCTTCCTACTTTGTTCTTTTTCCTCAGGATTGCTTTGGCAGTTCTGGGTCTTTTATGGTTCCCTATAAATTTTAAGATGATTTGTTTTAGTTCTATGAAAAATGTCATGGGTAATTTGAAAGGGATTGCATTAAATCTGTGGATTGCTTTGGGTACTATTGCCATTTTAACAATATTAATGTTTCCAATCCAAGAGCATGGGGTATCTTTCCATTTCTTTGAATCATCTTTAATATACCTTATTAACGTTTTATAGTTCTCAGCATATAAGTCTTTCACCTCCTTGGTCAGGTTTATTCCTAAGTTTGTTTGGTTTTTTTGGTGCGATTTTAAAAGGTATTGCTTTTTTATGTTCCCTTTCTGCTATTTCACTGTGAGTGTAAAGAAATGCAACTGATTTCTGTATGTTAATCTTGTATGCTGCTACCTTGCTGAATTCATTTATCAGTTCTAGTAGTTTTTGTGTGGAGTCATTAGAGTTTTCTATATATAGTATCATGTCAACTTTGTAGATTTTTAAAATAGTTCTCTTGAAAATTACTATTTCAAAAAGTGATCTCATAAAGATGCTGTGAATAACTGATCACTTCTATTATTAATTAAATGAATGTAGGTGAACAAAGTAGTAATTCAGGGTAACCCCTCTGCTGTGGACTGAATGTTTGTGATCTCCCCAAATTCATATGTTGAAATGAATCCCCAGTGTGATGGTACTTTGAGGTAAGGCCTTTGGGAGATGATTGGGATTAATGCCCTCATAAAAGAAGACCAAGAAAGCCCCTTACCCTTTCTGCCGTGTGAGGTTACAGAGAGACCTCACCAGACGCTGAGTCTGCTGGTGCCATGATCTTGGACTTCCCAGACTATAGAACTGTGATAAATAAACGTTTGCTATTTCTAAGCCACCTACTCTATGGTACTTTTGTTATAGCACTGGTACTTTTGTTATAGCAGCCAAAACAGACTAAGTCACTCTCTTGGGCCTGATTCATCTGCTAATTCCTGTTGTAGTCATTTTGTTTTGTTTTGTTTTTTCTTAAGTAATCTGGTGAAGTATTTCAATTCATCATTTTATTTCTTTATTATGTAGATTTTAATTTAACTGATTCTCAAATTGTTGCACTAACACATTCTTTTAGTTCCAGAATTGACGTCATCTTTCTACAATAGTGAATCTAATATTTATTCAGTGTTTATTACCTACTACTGGCCATCGTGAGATGGTTTACATCTATTATCTAATTTAACCTGACAACAATCCAAAGAGGTAGGCAGTATTATTATCTTTATTTTAAAAATTAAGGAACTGAGGAGGAAGGAGGTTAAGACACTTACCCAAGGTCATACAGCTACTCGTCCATAATGGAAAGAAATTCACATTCCTTGGTCAAGGTTAATTCTTGGTGGGACTTCCCTGGTGGTGCAGTGGTTAAGAATCCGCCTGCCAATGCAGGGGACACAGGTTCAAGTCTGGGAAGATCCCACGTGCTGCAGAGCTACTAAGCCCATGTGCCACAACTACTGAGCCTGAGCTCTAGAGCCCACAAGCCACAACTACTGAGCCCGTATGCCACAACTACTGAAGCCTGTGCACCTAGAGTCCATGCTCCACAACAAGAGAAGCCACCAAAATGAGAAGCCCACATACCACAAGGAAGAGTAGCCCACGCTCACCACAACTAGAGAAAGCCCACGCACAGCAACGAAGACCCAATGCAGCCAACAAATAACATTAATTAATTAATTAATTTAAAAAATATTAATTCTTGGCAACAATGACTCATCTCATTCCTAATTATCAATCATTTTTTAAAATACTATCTGTTTTACGGTCCCATCTCACCTCTTCCATTACGACCCATCCTGTTCTATCCTCCCTCCTCCCAAATAAAAAAGTCCAAAGTCTGGGAAAAAATATATAGATAATTCAATGGGTTTGTTTTTATTATTTGCTTTTCAATGGAAGTACTGGGTCATTTCCTCATTTTTCATTTCATTACGTGTAAGATCTGGCTTGTTGTATTTCATATGTCAGGAATGAAGGAAAGTCCTTCAAACGTGGTGTTCTGGTTATCCAAACATTTTCGTAATGATACCTATGTCAAGGTTTAGACAACGAATTCGTTGCTGTGATGAATAGGAAGCAACGGCATGACTTTGTGTCCTGACTAAAAGAGACAAAGCTTGCTTTTGGCATTTTCTTTGGCAATGTTTCCAGGCGGTATTTCTAGGCCAAAAGCCTCCTCCATTTGGTGCTTCTGGAACATGGCTCCTGATTCACAGATTTCAGTCTCTGAGCTGACTGGTGAGCTCAGAATCAGAGGGACAGGTCTCCTAATTTAGACAAGGTACCAGAGAAGCCTGGGGACAAAATACCTGGCACAGCCTGGAGACATTTTCTTATGATAAATTTAGCCTAAATTGCAAGCCTTATTCTTACTTCAGAAAACAGTGACTCTTTTCCACTTTTTTTGTGAAATCTTATCAGGCCACCAAGGCTAATAAAAAAATGTTGTTTCAAAAGAGAAATGCCTTGTACACAGCTGCTGGCTGTGTTATTTGAAGGGAAGTTAAATTTGGCAGTGCTTCTTAAACTATAACATGAATATGAATCTCCTGGGGATCAAAGGTCAAATTCTGATTCTGGGGGGGCGGTTCTGAGACTCTGAATTTCTAACAGTCCCTGAGAGATGCTGATGTTAGTGGTCCATGAATTATGAGGGTATAGGGACCTGTATGGGGGAAGGAGTTTACCTTTCAATGTAGCTAGTCAATGGTTGGTTTATTTGTTTTTGCTTTTCTTGAGGCCTGTGCTAAATAATAAAATTTACCTCCCTTTTTTTCCACCTTGTCACTTGTGTTTGGAGAAACACAACGGAAGGAGCAAGCTGTAACTTGTGAACAGCAGACACATTAATAAAAGAAAACGCCAGAGGGAGAACCCATGACCAGCTTGTTGCCATGACACCAGGTTAATGACACCCTGAGGGAAGAGTGATTCTCCCTGGCGCTGGTATCAAGTGACACCATCTTAATTACTCATGGAAAAGACTGCCCTGCTTCCAGCAAACAATTATTTCCTGATCGATACCCCTGTCTTGTTAAGGATGCTTTCTGACCATTTATAACCAAACATCTGATATACTTTCCCTGAGAGGGAGGCCCACCCCCTCAGTTATCTCTACTCAGCAGCAGCCGCAACCCAAACCACACACAAAAGTGTCTACATTTAGCTGTTCTGAATTGTTTGAAACTACTCATTATTTGTTCTGCTTCAGTGACTTTTGACTATAGATGGAAAAATAAGAAGGGCACACAACTTCCCTTTCAGCAACTTGTCTTATGCTTGTGGGTAAAGCCTTGCATGGGGGAAGGGAGGAAGGTTGTCCTAGGGCCTCTCTGAGGCATCTTCCTGACGTCGGCTGCAGCCACTCTCCCCTCCTCGCATGCCTGTTCACTTCACTTTTGGTTGTGGCCCAGGGGACTCATGGACTCCTGTGCCATCTGATACCTGGTGGGATATGGGTGAGGAGGGCGGTGCGGCTCTCACTTCCCCTCTTGCTTCTCTCTGTTACTTCCTTCCATAACATCACCACACTGAGCTGAACATTTTTCTGAGTGTAGCAGGTTGAATACTGTCTCCCCCGCCGAATTCATGTCTACCAGGAACCTCAGAATGGGATCTTATTTGGGAAATAGAGTTTTTGCAGATGTAAGTAATTAAGACAAGGTCACATTAGGTTAGGATGAGCCCTAAATCCAATCACTGGTGTCCTTATAAGAGCAAAGGACACACAGGGAGAAGGCCATGTGACAATGGAGACAGAGACTGGAGTGATGGAGACAGAGACTGGAGTGGTGCAGCCACAAGTCGAGGAGTTCCAAAGTTCTGCTGGCAACCACCAGAAGCTAGGAAAAGACAAGGAAGGATTCCCCTCCTAGAGCCTTCAGAGAGAGCATGGCCGTATCAATACCTTGATTTCAGAGTTCTAGCCTCCAGAACGGTGAGAGAATAAATTTCTACTGTTTGAAGCCACCCAGTTGGTGGTACTTGTTATGGCTGCCCTAGGCAACTAACACAATGAGTGAGGGAAATTAAAGGAATTAAAAGGTATGCTGGAAAGAATTTAAAACTGTGGAAAATATGACTTCTCCTACACTCTAAAGAAAAAATCTCTGAGAATTAAGGCCTTCATAGGGCTCCACCATTTCCCCACTTTACTCAAGGTTCAGGTCAGGGCTTTGTACGGGAGCATCTTCTCCAAACTTCCACAGTTCAACTCTGCCATCCAGCTCTTGTGAAATCTCATGCACTACCATTAGGGACTGGTTTCACCCTAGGACTGATTTCCCTTCCCCCACAGTTTATGATAATAACCCCTAGCTGTGTTTTCTCCTAATTCTGAATTATCCAGCCCAGAAGCATATTATAGGGGAAGGGCTTCCAGCAGGACCGTCTAGAATGAGCAATGGTACATTAAACTTACTCAAGCGCTCCTTCCTCTGGAAGCTGTGGACCTGCCCCTGCTTTCTTTTGAGTGTTCAGTGTGTAACTCTGGGACTGCAAATGTGTGTGTGTGTGCGTGTATGCGGGCACACACACATGCACACACACACCCATCCCTAGGACACACACCCATTCTCAAATACAATACAATCCAGTGGAGGAAAGAAAGTTTTATAACTGCTTCATATTTAGCAAGGCCACCCGTCTGCAGTGGGGTTAGAACTTTATATGGTGGAACCATTACTATTACTGTGTAGATGGAGATAATGGGGGTGTTTCACCTTCAAACAGAGGATAAAAATATAAGCCTCATCGGGCATTTTTGGCACTGGAAAAAGGGAGAGAAAATCCCTATGGCCATTCTCTGTCTCTTAAAATATAACATTTCCATTTTCTTTTAATTAAAACAACAACAACAACAGAAGAGAGTTCTGGCACAAAGAATGAAGCCAGCACCAACTATGGCTGATCATAAAATAAGAAAAAAAGAAAAAAAAGGAATTGAATGGAACAGAAAAGAAAGAAAACGTTGACATCTGAGCTCTGGGCTGCAGAAATTGCATCTAAACAATAAAGAATGCCTAGTTGCTCACTCTGTCTCTCTCCCTCTCTCTTTGGAATTCTGACACTTTAGCTGGGTTTCCTTGCTTCCAAAAAAGTGAATGGCTTCTGACAAGAGTGGTTTTTGGAAGAAAGACCTGCTATTGGTGTTGAGGAAGATTGATTCTCCTAATTTATAATCAAGGTTTTTTTGTGTGTTGTTTGAGCTCAAAATTCATTCAAATAGACTTTCAGAGTTTTCAGTTGATTAAAGTGACACAGAAAAAACAATCCTGAGTGTGTGTCTTTCTGCTGTGCTAATCTTAAACCACTTTAAAAACTTTTTTTTATTAACATAAATAATGCAGGTTGATTATCAACAGATAAGAAAAACAGGTGTGCAAAATGAAATAAAAGCTTATAACAGCATTGATGCAGGAATAACTATGAATATTATTACTAATATTGCTAATATTCTTCCAGGCTTTTTCTTTATTTACAAATATTATTAATATGTTAAAGATGGGATCACACTGTATTTTCTGTTTTCTAATCTGCTTTTGTTCCTAAACAATATATTTTGTAAATATCTCCCTTGTCAGTAAGTGTGTTTCCATACCGATTTAGTCGACCGTATAGTACATTTGTACAGTGTCAAGTGAGCTGGAACTATATTTCCCAGAATTTCCTTCCCCATTTGGCCCTGGTTAGAGTTGGTCACAGGAGAAATTTATGTGAGTGGAAACTGATGGATGGTGGAAAACAGCTACAGCTGTTTTGTTACATTGTGAGGTGATCTGGGACCAGGTGCTGCTACAGGTCCCGCAAACTGTCACCAGTCTTCTGGTTCACTTGTTAGGGTGGAGTGACACATGGCCTTCAGCAACTTTGGCTCCTTTCACGCCTGTGAATCCTGAGACAGTTGTACGTGCAGCTCCGTGTTGAAGGGCAGAAACTTACCCTGCAGGTTATCTGCATCTTTAAGATTGAGAGACAGACGTGGTGTTCAGGTTGTCATCTTTGAATTTTGGGTTATTCTCACAGGTTCCAGTTTGTCCATCCTTCTTTCTCAGGTTCTGGGTCTGCCAATTTCAAGCCCAACACCAGAAGCAGAAGCTGCAGCCTTATGTAGACTGCTTAGCCACCTCCCACGTTGCCTGATGTCTAATCCCTCCTGTGGTTCTGTTTCTCCTATCGAACAGTAATCAGTCCAGAATTTGGTACCAGATGTGAGGTGTCCTTGTTATCTATTGCTGTGTAACAAAACATCCCAATGTTTACTGGCTTAAAACAATAATAATAATCATATTGTTAACTCTCCTGGCTGTGGGTTGGGCATTGGGGAAGCACCCAGTGGGGTGGGTCTGGTTTGGTTCTTGCTTTTAGATTTCCGCTAATAGTTTTCTCAAGGCCCTTCTGGTTCCACCCACAGCCCAGTCCCAAAGCCAATGCCACTTGCTTTAGGGTTTTGTTATGGCAGCATTCAATTTCCAGCCACTGAATTCTCTGTTTGTCTATCACTGGCTTAAAAATCACCCCAAAACAATAATAATCATTATATTATCTCCCACAGTTTCTGTGTGTAAAGGATTTGGGAAGGACTCAACTGCCAGGTTGCAGCTCAGCCTCTTCCTACAGTGGCAGTCAGATGATAGCTGGAGCTAGAACAGCAGGGGTGGAGCAGCTGGGGACTGGCCAGGCATCTCTCTCTTCACCTGTAGTCCCAGGGCCGCTCCCTGTGGGCCCCCTCACAGCATGGCAGCCTCAGGCATTCTATGGAGGCTGAAGACTTTAACAAGTAACCCTGTGAATAAGGCACACCTTTAATTACTTATTTTATTTTATTTTTTATTTTTATTTTTCTTGGCCACGTGGCATGTGGGATCTTAGTTCCCTGACCAGGGATCAAACCTGTGTGCCCTGCATTGGAAGCACAGAGTCTTAACCACTGGACAGCCAGGGAAGCCCCATTACTTAGTTTATTTTTGTTTCAAGAGTATAATACCTTTTCTTCCTTCTCTAAGGATATATTAATAATAGTTTTATTTTAGTTCTCAGCTCCTTCCATGATTTGTTTCCTCCAAATATTTTGTTTGCTCTCTTTCATAAGTCTCATTATTTTAATTTGCATCTCTTTAATTATTAATAAGGTTGAACCTTTAAAAACTGCTTATTGGTCACATGCATTTTTTTTTCCTTTTAGAATTGCCTGTTCATTTCTTTTGCTCATTTTTCTATTGCAGTGATTGTCTTCTTCTTAAAGGTTTTATTTTATTTATTTTCTTTAATATTTAATTATTTATTTAGCTGTGCCAGGTCTTAGTTGCGGCATGTGAGATCTTTAGTTGCAGCATGCGGGATCTTTAGTTGCAGCATGCGGGATCTTTTTTTTTTAAATTGCTGCATGCAGGATCTAGTTCCCTGACCAGGGATTGAACTCAGGCCCCCTGCATTGGGAGTGTGGAGTCTTAACTGCTGGACCTCCAGGGAAGTCCCTTAAAGGTTTTAAAGAAAGGTTTATATGAAAATGACACTAAATGTTTGCATTCATATTGCAGATATTATTCCTCCATATAGTTGTCATATTTTCCAAACTAAAAATTAGGATAAATGCTGTGTAAAAGAATGTTTAGGGCTTCCCTGGTGGCGCAGTGGCTGAAAGTCCGTCTGCCGATGCAGGGGACACGGGTTCGTGCCCCGGTCCGGGAGGATCTCACATGCCGTGGAGCGGCTGGGCCGCTGAGCCATGGCCGCTGAGCCTGCGCGTCCTGAGCCTGTGCTTCGCAACGGGAGAGGTCACAGCAGTGAGAGGCCCGCGTACCGCAAAAAAAAAAAAAAAAAAAAAATGTTTACCTGATTTACAAGTGTATGTATATAAAAAGATTTACCAAAATCTATAAAAATAAGTTATAATAATTTGTCTTTAAAGAAAATAATAAAAATTCCTGAAATAACTGTTCTGAAAACCACTACCTATAAGATAATGGCTCTCAATCCTGGCTGCACATTAGAATCATTTGGGGAACTTTCAAAAGTACTGATGTCTGGTTCCTACCCACACCAAAGATTTCTCTGGAGATCTGCAACCAGGGTTGGAAACCTCTGATGTATATCATCAGTCCTGTTGATCAAGGTAGACTTCTTGTGGATAAAGATCCCCTCATGGAAAACTTGGAGCAGAGCACTGCATGTGAGCTTGCCTTCCTGGGCTTCTTTTGAACCAGCCCTCTTATTGAGAGGCTACAAAAAGTCCATTTGTTCATATGTGTCTCCTCCTCCCCTGCCACCACCAGCTGCCTGATATTCTGAGTATTATTGTCAGTCCTTAAGGGCTCTTCTCTTAAGAAGTAGGGCATTTGCATTTAGCTAAGGCATCATGTTGCTTGGAAGAGTAATACATCGGCTACCTAATTCCTTACAACCCAAAGTGGGGTTTGGACCAGCAGGCCCTTAGGTCCCACCCCAGGCCCAGTGAATCAGAATCTGCCTTTAAATCAAATTTTCAGATGACTCATAGGCACATTCAAGCTTGAGAAGGATGAATATACAGGGAATTGTCCACCAGGGTGTAAGCTTCAGGAGGACAGGGACCTTGTCTATCTTGTCACAGGAAGCACTTGCAGTAATATATGTTGAATTATGAATTTCATTATTAAAGGAAGTTAAACATGTTATGTAATATGAGTCATATAATATGGGTCAACAGGACTTTCTTTGGGTGCCATAATGACAGGCAGAATCATATTCTGGATATATATATTATTCAACGTAACATGATATTTATGTATATGCTGTTAGTATGATTTAGGTTGCTTGGCACACGTGCTGTGCTTTAATAGGTATAGTAACTTATTACTGCTGTTTGTATTTATTTTAACATTCCATAAAAGACTCTCATGTAACTTATTTCATTTAATCTCTACGGTGTATAAGGACTTGACTCTATGAATCAGGAGAATATGGGTATCTCCACTTAGTACATGAGCAAACACAAGATTGAGAGGTTTGTAGAAGGCTTGATAGTGAGTTAATACCAAGCTAGAATTTGCACTCAAAACCCCAAAGTTCCTAGTCTACGGGCTAACCACTGAAGGCTTGTATTTAGAACTCAGCATTGTGTAATACTAATACTGCAGGGAGAACATGAAAAAATTATAATAATGGGTAATGCAACTTTTTCATTTAAAGGCATTTCCCCTAGTTTTATACATTGCTACTTTTTGTTTTGAGTTAACTAATTAACGTTTACAGTAAAACTCCCAAGTGAATATTGACAATACAATCCTTTAAAGATTCCCTGAAACAAAATTTAAAATAAAATCTTACTGGGTATTCATCAGAGAGCTAACATGAAACTGTTCTTCCTTTTACAACTCTATATCTTTGTGAGCTTGGAAGGAGAACATATTCTATTTTATGGAACTGTCACTTTAGTTTTTGCATCAGAAAATAAACCTTCATTTCTTTTAGATGGCATTCAGAATAATCTCTGATCCTGTAATTTACTTCTTAGTTCACCAGAGGATATTTGCAGCAAAGCGAACCTCAGAGATGGTTGTTTAGGATAATGTTATGACGTTACAGGTAAAGTAGATAAGAGGCATTTGGAGGGAGTTAATGACAATGTGATAAACTCTTATAAATGATCCCTTCCTCACCTATTTTTATACAGGAATGTCATTAGATGCATTCAGCTATCTTGTTCAATAGACTTTATTGTTTAAACCCAACAGTGAGAACTGTTTCATAGTTGTCTTTATGTCCCTCAGAATTTTGTACCTGATTGCTTTGCATTTGATATGAGTTCCACAAAGTTGTTTAATTGAATCACTCAAGTGTATTGTGACACCCCATGTTTATATCCTCTAGATGAAGAGCCCCCAGAAAACCTAAAGCAATAATGATAAACACTATACTGAATCCAAATTCTTTAAACTATCCTCAAATAGATTAAAATGGGGCATTATCAAACTGTAAATTTCACTTCTGCAAAGTCTGCCCTTAGAGTGAACACCATACATAACATCCCAGCACCAATTTTTCCCCTGGAGCTTTCCCCATCCCTCCCCTCTTGGTCTAAGTAGAAAGACAATAAATTTGGACACGGTGAATGGGTCATGCACCACAGATCTGGATGTGTTTTATTCTGGAAATAAGTGACAAATGTAAGCAAAGTTTTACCTGAAGAGACCTGGAGAGAAAAAAACAATCATTTCTATATACTGAGAACTTGTAGGTATAAGGTGCTGCCCTGAATTCTTTATATATAACAGTCTCTACTATCACTGCCTTCCATTTACAGATAAAGGAAACTGTGACATGGAACTACTGAGTAGCCCTCCCAAGCTAGTGAGTGGCAGGGCTGGGATTGGAACTCAGGCTATCTGACTCCAAAGTCATTACTCTCTGTGCTATGCTGCCTCTTCAAAATGATGGTTAAACTTTCCTTTCCTTATTCAATGAATTAAGACCTCCCCCCCCATTAGAACTAATTCTAATTAGTCCTGCATCTCATTCCCCCTTTGCTGGATAAACTTATTAATAAAACCTATCATTAAAACTCCACCCTAAAGTTATCATGGGAAGCAAAGAGTTTAAGGGATTCTAGTACCAATTAGCTTTCCCAAATAGCATATTTTGTTTATCTGTGACTCTGGAAGGCCAAAGATTGATGCTAATCACCATGATATTGGTGGGCCAAGATGTTTCTGAACAAGTGGGATGCTCTATGGGTGCCCAGGCAGATGGTTTCTCTTTTCTGGATCTCAGTGTCCCTGTCTGTATAACAAGGATTTTGGACTATGTGATGGGAAATGTTCCTTCCAGGCCTACACTACCTACCTCAGCTTACTACTGTTTCCTGGGCATGTGAGTGGGCACCTGACTCCCCAGGGCTCCATGATATTCATCTGCAATTCTGGGCAGCTCTTGAAGCAAGTATGAAGGATAAAAATGCCAATAAAACAAAACATATATGTAGTGACAAAGCCTGACACTTATGAAAAATAATGCAAAGAAACTTCATGCAACCCAAGCAAATAGATGAATGATGTAAGCATTTGTTGGTCCTCCTTGGTGGGACAAATGAAATGGGTATCAGTATGGTAGGACAAAGCCCATTGTAGCCCTTTGTCAATGACCTTGAGGAGTGCTGGCTTCTACTCTTTACCAGGGTATCAACATTTTCTATACAATAAATACCTGTAGAGCATCTAATATGTGTCAAGGACTGTTCTAGGCATTGAGGATCATGTATGTTTATTTGGGCTGCTAGAACAAAAATATCATAAACATATGTTTATAGCTTATAAATAATAGAAATCTATTTCTCACAGTTCTGGAGGCTAGAAGTCCAAGATCAAAACAGTGGCAAATTCCATGTCTGGTGAGGCCCCACTTCCTGGCTCATAGATGGCCTTTTTTTCGCTATAACCTCACATGGAAGAAGGGGTGAGCTAGGTCTCTGGGGTCTCTTTTCTAAGGGCACTCATCCCGATCATGAGGACTTTGCCTATATAAGCTACTTACCTCCCAAAGGCCTCACCTCCTACTACTATCACCTTGGGGATTAGGATTTCAACATATGAATTGGGGGTGGAGAACACAAACATTCAGTCCACAGCAGTCTAATAAAAAAAACTAAGATTATTATCCTCATGGAATTTATGTTGATTTTAGAAGGAGCTATCCTTTGTCCTTTCTGTTGAGATGCTTTTTGTTTTTTCAGTCCTTTTAGGGGTAAAATGTGGGAAGCCACACAGAATGAGGCAACAAAAGTATTACCAAAAAGTGGCCCCAATTCCCTGACCATCTAACGGCACTGGAGAAACCCGAGATGGGATGCGCCTGAGGTGAGGTCCCGAGGCATATAACAGGTAGACTTCTGCAATGGTATGGCTCCACGTTCAACTTGAAAGCGTTTTCCCTCCTACAATGAAGTGGCCTAGAAACATGAATTTTTAAAAAACAATGATCTAAGATATCTTAAGTCCAAAACACCACTCACCTCAGAAGGTGCAGGCTGAGATTCCTCTTGGTTGTTCTCCTTCTGAAGTGATTGCACATCAGCTGCCTCCCTCACCACCTGGGCTTCTGAGAGCCATTACATTCTTGCCCTGTCTTCCCCATCATGTCTTTTTTCCTTTCTGCTATTAAATGGAGCTGACTGTACTAGAATGTGCAGAGAATAAATAGGCCTCCAGACTTCCCACCTGCAGAGTGGTGGTCAGCAGTGCAATGAAAAGGAAACACTGGATGGCAATTGCCGTCCAGAAACACTGGCTGATTTTAATAGTTGTGGACCCTTCTCCTGCTACAGTGATGTTTTTGTGCCTATGTTTGTCAAGGACTACAGTGTTGTCCTTGGACCCTCTCTGGTCACATGCTCCAGACGAGCAATCTGGGGTCTGACTTCTTAAGTGTAGTTGAACTGGGGAGAAAACTGCTGGAGACTCTGATTATTCCAATTATTCTTTAAATAATTACTGTCCTCCATTTTTCTGAATATGCTGTCTTCCAGCCATCTGGACTGGGTCGCCCCTGCCTCTGAGTTTGTGGCTGAGCTAACTCACTGCAACCACCAACTGGGATGAGTTTGACTCCCTGGGGCTTCATCATCCTCTCCCAGCTGCTTTCCTACATAAGTGTGAGCCCTTTGGGCTTTGCCAGGGACAGAGCTTCAAAGTGTGGTGCTTACCCAGTTCTAGGATCTAGAAAATATGCATCCAACAGCACTTCCCCTTGCCCATCCCCACACCCTAGGGCAGGGGACGAAGGAGTTTGGGATGGAGGATTGGGCATAAGAAAGTTGTCTTCCTTTTAAAGCAACTGAGTGATACAACCACTCAACCACCTGCAGGATATGACTCAATGCAGGAAATTGTGACACTTGCCTTCCATGCTTCTCTCCTCAGAGCTGTCTGCTGTTATCCAGGGCAAAAAGCTGCACCTTATTTTCAAATCCCTCCTTTACCTTTACGTAAATTCATTGTCTCAGTTCTCATTCCTTAGGACTCCGCCTGTGTGACAGCAGTGGGGAGCGGGTCTTAGGTGACCACCTATGAGTTTATCACGGGAGTGGGTGTCAGCAAAACAAACAAAGGATCTGTACTTCCTTATTCTGATTACTGTCAAATTAGGATTCTGAGATGTAGATGACCACACAGCTGGGGGTCAGAGATGCCAAATGTGTCCCTGAAGAGACTGCTATTTATTAGATAGTCTGAAAGAATCTTGTTTGAGCTGTAAGGCCAGCCTCGATGTTTGCTTTTGAGAAAAAGAAACATCTGATATATTCAGGGAGTAAGGCGGATTTGTTATCCTAACATCATGCAGCTGGTAATAGGAATCATTTAAGCCAGTATCTCAGTCATCACTGGAAGTAGATTCTGAGGCTTCTCCATGGAATATTTTGAGTCAGTGAGTCTGAGGTGGGCCTGGGAGTACGCATTTTTCACAAGCTTCCCACCTCCCTTCCCCCTGACTCCAGGGAAGTGGAGAAAAATTTTTGTTGTTGTTTGTGTGTTTGTTTGTTTATTGAAGTATAGCTGATTTACAATGTTGTATTAATTTCTACTGTACAGCAAAGTGATTCAGTTATACATATATATTCTTTTTCATATGCTTTTCCTTTATGGTTTATCACAGGCTATTGAATATAGTTCCCTGTGCTGTATAGTAGGACCTTGTTGTTTATGCATTCTATATATAATAGTTAGCATCTGCTAATCCCAAACTCCCAGTCCGCTCCTCCCCCAACCCTCTCCCCCTTGGCAACCACAAGTCTGTTCTCTATGTCTGTGAGTCTGTTTCTGTTTCATAGATAAGTTCACTTGTGTCATATTTTAGATTCCACATATAAGTGATAGCATATGGTGTTTGTCTTTTTCTTTCTGACTCACTCAGCTTGGTATGATCATCTCTAGGTCCAAGAGAAAATGTTGATTTAAACCAGTGGTTATCAAACTGTAGCCTGCACCAGAATGATCCAAAAGGCTTGTTAAAACACAACTACCCCCAGAGTTTCTGATTTGGGAGGTTCTGGTGGGGCTTGAGAATCTGCACTTCCAACAAGTTCCCAGGTGACGTTGATGCTGCTGGTCCAGGGACCACATTTTGAGAAGCACTGATTTAAACAACCCAGTTTCTCTGCGCGGGTCCTTTGCTTTGAAAACCCTTTTACTGCTCTGGTAGGTCAGTAGATCCGTGGGAAGAGGCTCGGGTTGTGGGGTTTGGGTGTGGCTGTTGAACTGTTTGTGGTCCGGGAGGCGAGGAGTGGTACTGTATCCCAAAGATGCACTCCGCAGCAACTTCTGGACTTCATGGCCCTCTCGCCACAGCTCCCTCCCTTGAAGGCTTTGAACCAAGCAAAGCCTGCTGAAGTAGGAGCATAGCTGTTTTAGTTTGAGCATTTTCTGCCTATTTCCTTTATTCCACCGACCTCCATGGGGGTCACTCTTTGCCGCCTGTTACCAACATCATCATATTTGTGTTGCCTACAGTTGTCAGGTGCTCTCAACGGTATCTGATTTGCAATACAAGAAAAGGTGGTTTAATGAAAGAGTTAGCTTTTAATGAGAGTCCTGACTTGCTGAAACCACGATTGCATAATCCTGCTTGAAATCATAGCAGCAAATACATTTTAAAATTCTAAATATCCAAAAACTCCCATTATATTCAAGAATCTTTTAAACATTGGTTGCCTGAGGGAAGGGGAACTCTGTAGCTAAGGTGGGGAGGAAAGTTTTCACCAAAAATTCTTTCACGGTTTGAATTCTGAACTTGAATGAACTCTTAAAAAGATAAATCTCAAAAAACAACAAAACCAAAACCCCCTCTAACATTGCACCGTAGCACTGACTGGAATAAACAACAGTAATCCAGCTCCATGTGTTTCTCTAAGTTGTTCGTTTATTTTTGAATATGGAGTCCATTCACATGGTTCAACATTTTAAAAATACATAAAAACAGATACTGTAAAAAAGTGTCCTCCCAATCTCACCACCCTTTTGACTGAATTCTTATCCTCCATCCTCATGGCTAACCACTTTTATTAGTTTCTAGTAGATTCCTTGTAAAATTGATTTTTATGGAAATACAAATACATATATGTTTTTGTTTTTCTCCTTTTTCACATTTTAATAATATGTCCTAAGGCTCCTTCCATATCGGATTAGACAACTTCCCATTATTTCTCTAGTCACAGAGCATCCGTATTTACTAGTATTCCATACTTTGTTTAGCCATAACAGTGGACATTTGGATTGTTTCCAAATTTTTGTAATTATCTGTTCCTTCTTGCAACATTAAAAAAAATTGTTTTTAAGTTGTATCAGTCGTCTAATTCATTTGCTGATGAATGTGAATGAGGTCTTCCCATGCCAGCCACCGTCCTGGGTGTTCCTGGGGAGTCAGGTGAATGGGGTCCCTGGAATACCCCACCCAACACACTGTACTCATTTATCTCCTTTAGTCCCCACAAACACCTTAGGTGGTAGGTACTTCTTGTGAGAAAACTGAGGCTTAGAAAAGTCAAATAACTTCTCTAAACTTCTCCATGCATCTGGAAGATGGCCAAATTTGTATTTAAATCTTGTTTATCTGACTCCAGAGTCAGATCCTGGGATTTAATTAATTTAATGTTAATTAAAATCTTACAGTACTTTTTTCCATTGGTATCTACACATTGTTTTTCCAGGAGAAAAGCACTGATTCATTATGACTCTAATCTCTAAATGTTACTTAGGTTATAAATGTAACATTCTTCCCACGATCATTCAATTTTCTTAATTTCAAGAATAAGCAATGCGTTAATTCCATGAGGTAGGGACTGACTTACTCCTCTTTGCTTCTGCTTCTTCTCAGCCAGCACCTGGCAGGACAGGCACTTAGTGGGTTACATGGTCTCTTTCTCTTTGATTACCCGAAAGTATTCATCCTCCTGCTGCCCCACAGTGGGAACTGTTTGTCCAGCACTTGGAGCACCTTAGAGGACAATGTTATGGGTACATCTAACCATTTTTACTTTCAGAGACCTTTTTGGAGAGTGGCAGTGTGATTTTTGCTGTCATTAACATTCTACTCACTCTGAATAGTGGTTGTATTTGGGTGGAGGAACAATGGTAGTGAGGTTTTCTCTGCATACCTAAGTTTTCTTCAAAAATCTGTATCCTTTTAAATAAAAGTTATTTTGCTAGTTTTTTTAATTTTAAAAGAATTGCATCGATATGGTCAGAACTCAATGAATATTAAAAAGCATGAAATAGGAAAAATTAAAGTTTCCTTTCTACCCACCCATCTAGTCAATCTGTGCACATCCCCACCGCTGCATTCCATTTCTCAGCCCATTGACAGTTTCTTGGGTATCCTTTCAGAAATGTTCTATGTGTATTCAGAATATATTTGAAAAGCTGCAAAAATTCCAGCAATGGAATTTTAACCAATCAATCAGGAATTGCCTAATCAGCACTAGTAAGGTCCTCAGCTTGATAGACCCCTGCCATCCCCTGAGAGAGTACCCGTGCGACAACCAACCTGATTTTTTTTGCCTAGTATAACTTCCTTGTTCCCGCTGCCTTCTGCCTGTAAAAGTCTTTCATTTTGTACAGCTCCTGGGAGCTCCTTTCTAGCTGTTAGATTGGATACTGCCCAATTCATGAATCATTGAATAAAGCCAATAAGATCTTTAAGATGTACTCAGTTGAATTTTGTTTTTTAACGGTGCTTTAAGAGGATCTATATGAAATTGGCACATGGGATGGATTGAAGTGGAGGAGAAATTCCTCCAAGGAGAGCAGTTAGCGCGTTATTGCTGTAAACCCAAGTCAAGGGATAAGAATCTAGACTAAATCTGTGGGAATGCAAAGAAAGGGATTAGAGGGGGAAAATGGTGCTTTACATGGAAAAACAGGCTTTGCAGATGTGATTAAGGTTAAGGACTTTGAGATGGGAGAGTATCTTGGGTCATCCAGGTGAGCCCAGTGTAATCAATGAGTCCTTAGAAACAGAGACGTTTTCCTGGCTGTGGAGCGAAGAAGACACAACTATGGCAGAATAGTCAGAGATGCAGCCTTGCAATCTTGCAGGCTTTGAAGGTGGAGTAAGGGGGCTACAAGCCAAGGAATGTGGAACGCCTCTAGAAGCTGGAAAAGGCAAGGAAATAGACTACTCGTGGAGCTCTGGAAAGGAACAATGCCGTCGACACCTTTATTTTAGTCCAGTGAGACCCACGTTGGAATTGTAACCCACAGAACTGTAAGACACTACAACTGTGTTTTTTTAATTGCTATATAATTGACATACGACATTATATTCGTTTTAGGTGTACAACATAATGACTCAATATTTGTATATACTGTGAAATGATCACCACAATAAGTCTAGTTAACATCCATCACCAAGTAAGTAGAATGGACAGGTTTATGGTTAGTGATTGAAAAGGACTCAGCGCTGTGGAATAAACCCTAGGTGTGCTGCATTCTCAACTCTTAGCTGCTCTTTTGTTCATACCTCCATTCCATTTAGTTTCATTCCTTGGAACAGGAAAATTCAACCTTTAATAAATTGCTACAATTGCCATCTTACTCAGTATTATGCATGTCAGAAAATGATCCCAGTCCTGATATTTTATCACAAAATATGTATACATTTAGCATTGGCAAAATGATAAAGAGGATTACTGAACCTCTTAACTGAGGAGAACAGGATGAGCCATAAAGCAAGCATAGGGTGAGACGAGCATTTGGTTTCTGGATGTTCTTATAACATTGTTGATACTCTGACACACTCATCTGGCTAATCCCTCTAGCTATTTATTTGTAAGAGAACATTCATTATCACAATCCTTTGGACTCTGATGATTTTGGTAATCATCTATTCCATTTGCATCTTCTTTTTCACCATGCAGTTCAGCTCTAGGACAGAGGAAAATTTGCAGCAGAGTCTGAAATCGAGCAGAAAGTTTTGTCTCCATATGAAGCAACTGGATAAGCAGGGGAAAGAAAGCAGCATGTGTGCCACTAAGTAACAACTAGTCCACTGATGGAATGTCAGTGGTGTGATTTGGTGGTGAGATCCGTGCCTCATCAACAGTCACTGGTCTTTCGTTGTCACTGCCTCTTTCTCTTAGTCACTTCATCCCAGATGGAATCCCCAGAATGAAAAAGTTCTTCCTTCTTCCCCAAAGTTAGTGGCCATGCTCTCTTGTCCCTGAATTAGTCTTCTATGCATCTTTGCAGCTTGTTTGCTAGCCATCTCCCCACTGTTTATGAGAAGATGGCCATTTTGGCTCACGTGATGAGAAATATATTTCATCCATTAAATGACAATCCATCCATATATTTCCTGATGAATGCATAATGTCAGACATCTATAATACAAGAGCTCTTCTGTGATAAATTTACACCTAAAACTGTTGAGGAGTGAGAGCATAAAGTTTGTAGTTGATTTAAGTAGAAGACAGGATTTAGCTCTGCTATTGGAGATCCTCAGCTTGGCTTGGTGTGGTGCTGCGGCCACACTCCAAAGCATCTCCTGACAGATGAACCGGTCACCTTCTCATTCTGATCCTCTGTTTTTTTTGTTTTGTTTTGTTTTGTTTTGTTTTTACATCTTTATTGGAGCATAATTGCTTTACAATGGTGTGTTAGTTTCTGCTTTATAACAAAGTGAATCACTTATACATATACATATCTTCCCGTATCTCTTCCCTCTTGCATCTCCCTCCCTCCCACCCTCCCTATCCCACCCCTCCAGGCGGTCACAAAGCACCGAGCTGATCTCCCTGTGCTATGCGGCTGCTTCCCACTAGCTATCTGTTTTACGTTTGGTAGTGTATATATATCCATGACACTCTCTCGCTTTGTCACAGCTCACCCTTCCCCCTCCCCATATCCTCAAGTCCATTCCCTAGTAGGTCTGTGTCTTTATTCCCATCTTACCCCTAGGTTCTTCATGACATTTTTTTCCCCTTAAATTCCATATATATGTGTTAGCATACGGTATTTGTTTTTCTCTTTCTGACTTACTTCACTTTGTATGACAGACTCTAGGTCCATCCACCTCATTACAAATAGCCCAATTTCGTTTCTTTTTATGGCTGAGTAATATTCCGTTGTATATATGTGCCACATCTTCTTTATCCATTCATCCGATGATGGGCACGTAGGTTGTTTCCATCTCCGGGCTATTTGATCCTCTGTTTTGTGGTTGTCAGTGTCTCGCCAGCAGTCGCTGCCTCCTGCCCCTGTTTACCCACAGAACCTTGTTTGTTTTTTTCCTGTATCTTTCATTCTGCCTCTGAGTTAATTTTGGTTGCTTATATGTGTGCTCTACCACTACTAAAATTAAGTCTTTGACAGTAGAGAAGTAACATACATATTTAAATCTCTCTCAGGACATAGCAACGATCTGTGTACATAGTAGAAAGATAATAAACACTTGCTGAGTGTTTTCTGAGTGAGTAATGGTGACTGAATTAAGTGTTAGTATTCAGATTCCTAGAGTACCACCTACTTGTTCTTTTCATTTCTTTCTTTAAAGTTTGATTAACTAATATAAGCTAATTAAAAAACCTAGGAACTATGCTCAAGTGAAAATAAAAAGGAAAATTACCCATTATCTCTCAACCATGTATAACACACATACATATGATGCTGTTTATCTAGCCAGGCTATTTTCTATGCATATGTAAACATATATAGAAATGGGATCCTACTACATAATTCTTCTTAACTAAAAAACTAAAAAGTGGTATTTTAAACTAAAAATATGTAATCTAAATGCACTTAAATACAATCACTATATCCCTGTATTACCATTTGACAGCTGCAGAGCATTTCATGGTATGGATGTACTTTGTAGTTCTACATTTGTATTACTTCCCAATTTTTGTCTTCACAAAGCCGCTAAAATCTTGTTTCTTGGCTTCCACTGTCTTGTTAGCTTGGGGCCCACCCATCAAAGAGACCCACAATGTCTTTCTTTTTTTTTTTTTGGCTGTGTTGGGTCTTCGCTGCTGCACGTGGGCTTTCTCTAGTTGCGGAGAGCGGGGGCTACTCTTTGTTGTGGTGCGTGGGCTTCTCACTGCAGTGGCTTCTCTTGTTGCGGAGCACGGGCTCTAGGCACGTGCGCTTCAGTAGTTGTGGCACGCGGGCTCTAGAGCGCAGGCTCAGTAGTTGTGGCGCACGGGCTTAGTTGCTCCGTGGCACGTGGGATCTTCCCGGATCAGAGAACGAACCTGTGTCCCCTGCATTGGCAGGCGGATTCTTATCCACTGTGCCACCAGGGAAGCCTCATAATGTCTTATGTGGTTGCAGCAACTCTTAACTCCATCATGACCTGGGAGTATTTCCTGGTGGCTGGTTGCACAGGACCTTTTTTGTATCCTTAACAAAACTGTGTGGGATACAATAAAGAAAACTGTACTTATTAAATCTGCTTCATTCTTTTGCTGTATAGATGAAAATGTATCTGAGAATATATTTAAAACTTTAAAATGACCAAGCACTTCCTATATCATCTGGTATTTGACTAGAATTCATTGTCTATAGCAGTGTCTTCAAACTCCAGGTTAATTGTAAAGAAACACTAACGGGCTATTTGATCCTCTGTTTTGTGGTTGTCAGTGTCTCGCCAGCAGTCGCTGCCTCCTGCCCCTGTTTACCCACAGAACCTTGTTTGTTTTTTTCCTGTATCTTTCATTCTGCCTCTGAGTTAATTTTGGTTGCTTATATGTGTGCTCTACCACTACTAAAATTAAGTCTTTGACAGTAGAGAAGTAACATACATATTTAAATCTCTCTCAGGACATAGCAACGATCTGTGTACATAGTAGAAAGATAATAAACACTTGCTGAGTGTTTTCTGAGTGAGTAATGGTGACTGAATTAAGTGTTAGTATTCAGATTCCTAGAGTACCACCTACTTGTTCTTTTCATTTCTTTCTTTAAAGTTTGATTAACTAATATAAGCTAATTAAAAAACCTAGGAACTATGCTCAAGTGAAAATAAAAAGGAAAATTACCCATTATCTCTCAACCATGTATAACACACATACATATGATGCTGTTTATCTAGCCAGGCTATTTTCTATGCATATGTAAACATATATAGAAATGGGATCCTACTACATAATTCTTCTTAACTAAAAAACTAAAAAGTGGTATTTTAAACTAAAAATATGTAATCTAAATGCACTTAAATACAATCACTATATCCCTGTATTACCATTTGACAGCTGCAGAGCATTTCATGGTATGGATGTACTTTGTAGTTCTACATTTGTATTACTTCCCAATTTTTGTCTTCACAAAGCCGCTAAAATCTTGTTTCTTGGCTTCCACTGTCTTGTTAGCTTGGGGCCCACCCATCAAAGAGACCCACAATGTCTTTCTTTTTTTTTTTTTGGCTGTGTTGGGTCTTCGCTGCTGCACGTGGGCTTTCTCTAGTTGCGGAGAGCGGGGGCTACTCTTTGTTGTGGTGCGTGGGCTTCTCACTGCAGTGGCTTCTCTTGTTGCGGAGCACGGGCTCTAGGCACGTGCGCTTCAGTAGTTGTGGCACGCGGGCTCTAGAGCGCAGGCTCAGTAGTTGTGGCGCACGGGCTTAGTTGCTCCGTGGCACGTGGGATCTTCCCGGATCAGAGAACGAACCTGTGTCCCCTGCATTGGCAGGCGGATTCTTATCCACTGTGCCACCAGGGAAGCCTCATAATGTCTTATGTGGTTGCAGCAACTCTTAACTCCATCATGACCTGGGAGTATTTCCTGGTGGCTGGTTGCACAGGACCTTTTTTGTATCCTTAACAAAACTGTGTGGGATACAATAAAGAAAACTGTACTTATTAAATCTGCTTCATTCTTTTGCTGTATAGATGAAAATGTATCTGAGAATATATTTAAAACTTTAAAATGACCAAGCACTTCCTATATCATCTGGTATTTGACTAGAATTCATTGTCTATAGCAGTGTCTTCAAACTCCAGGTTAATTGTAAAGAAACACTAAACAGTGAACACCAGTAAAGAAACACTGATGAAACTGAAATAGTCCAAATGAGTAAGACAAAAAATGAAGATAACCTTGTTACTTGGGAGTTCTGTAGAATGCTCAAAAAAGTTAATGGCTCCATACTAGCTTTTTTTCCCTTTTTCCCCCCTCTTTGAAAGAGATCATCGGTTAGCCTGTGTAGCATTTTACATAGAAAACCATAAAGCACATTCTCAAAACCGTATTTTGAGTCATTGGTTGATGGAATCAAACTCCTCTGGTTGTGCTCACTGCAGGTCCACAGCCAGGCCAGGGTGGAGTTGGTGATGGTTACCATCAATAAGCCCTTACACACATCCCCCTCCCTGTTACAGAAAAACCTGCCCTGTAGAGACAGTTAAGGTTAAGGGTTGAGGATTATGGAGGTCATGTACTCGAAACACGGCTTTTGCCCCAGGCCTTCTGGATTTCATATCCAATTATCAAGACTCAAATAAGATCAGGTCACACTAAACCAAATAAAAGAAATAGCCAAAGGCAAAACGTAATTGACAACATTTAGGAAATGACACAAAGTATTTAGTAAAACTGTAGAGGTCATTGACTCATACTCTATGAATTTAATTCTATAGGCACATAATATATTAAAGAAAAGTACCAGGTCTATGATTACCTTGTGTTTCTGACATTTTACAGACCTTGAGATCAGATATGAGCACTCAATTTGATCCAGTGCTATGTGCTGCCACTGTCATTAAGACCTAACGAAGTGAAAAGGCTTCTAACAAGTGTGTCATAGAAAATGCTGTGATTCACCGACCAAGGATGAATTAGAATACTGGAAATATGTTGCCAATTCCTTTTCCATTAGAGCAGACTGAACTGTATAAAATAAATGCATTATCTGTTATTTATGGCTCAGGTGTAAGATTTCTCTTGGTAAGTGAAGAAAATCTTTATATAACTGTTAATCTAGTATCTGGTGTTTTACAATAGTAAAAAAAAAAAGTGTTGATATTTTACAATTTCTTGCTGAAAGAAGCCCATAAAATGGAATGTCGTCATTTCATTGTTTCTTGGGGCAGACCCATCCCAATTCCATACTAAATTTTTTTTTTTTAAACATCTTTATTGGAGTATAATTGCTTTACAATGTTGTGTTTGTTTCTGCTGTATAACAAAGTGAATCAGCTATATGTATACATATATGCCCATATCCCCTCCCTCTTGCATCTCCCTACCACCCTCCCTATCCCACCCCTTTAGGTGGTCACCAAGATGATCTCCCTGTGCTATGCAGCTGCTTCCCACTAGCTATCTATTTTATGTTTGGTAGTGTATATATGTCCATGCCACTCTCTCACTTCATCCCAGCTTACCCTTCCCCCTCCCTGTGTCCTCAAGTCCATTCTCTACCTCTGCGTCTTTATTCCTATCCTGCCCCTAAGTTCTTCAGAACCAGTTTTTTTTTTTTAGATTCCATATATATGTGTTAACACATGGTATTTGTTTTTCTCTTTCTTTCTTCACTCTGTATGACAGGCTCTAGGTCCATCCACCTCACTACAAATAACTCAATTTCATTTCTTTTTATGGCTGAGTAATATGCCATTGTATATATGTGCCACATCTTCTTTATCCATTCATCTGTCGATGGACACTTAGGTTGCTTCCATGTCCTGGCTATTGTAAACAGTGCTGCAGTGAACATTGTGGTACATGACTCTTTGAATTATGCTTTTCTCAGGGTATATGTCCCATAGTGGGATTTCTGGGTCATATGGTAGTTCTATTTTTAGTTTTTTAAGGAACCTCCATACTGTTATCCATAGTGGCTGGATCAATTTACATTCCTACCAACAGTGTAAGAGGGTTCCCTTTTCTCCACACCCTCTCCAACATTTATTGTTTGTAGATTTTTTGATGATGGCCATTCTGACCCGCGTGAGGTGATACCTCATGGCAGTTTTGATTTGCATTTCTCTAATGATTAGTGATGTTGAGCATCCTTTCATGTGTTTGGTGGCAATCTGTATGTCTTCTTTGGAGAAATGTCTATTTAGGTCTTCTGCCCAATTTTGGATTGGGTTGTTTGTTTTTTTGATATTGAGCTGCATGAACTGCTTGTATGTTTGGGATATCAATCCTTTGTCAGTTGCTTTGTTTCCAAATATTTTCTCCCATTCTGAGGGTTGTCTTTTTGTCTTGTTTATGGTTTCCTTTGCTGTGCAAAAGCTTTTAAGTTTCATTAGGTCCATTTTTTAATTTTTGTTTTTATTTCCATTTCTCTAGGAGGTGGTTCAAAAAGGATCTTACTGTGCTTTATGTCAAAGAGTGTTCTACCTATGTTTTCCTCTAAGAGTTTTATACAGTCTGGCTTTACATTTAGGTCTTTAATCCATTTTGAGTTTATTTTTGTGTGTGGTGTTAAGAAGTGTTCTAATTTCATTCTTTTACATGTAGTTGCCCAGTTTTCCCAGCACCAGTTATTGAACAGGCTGTCTTTTCTCTGTTGTATATTCATGCCTCCTTTATCAAAGATAAGGTGACAATACGTGCGTGGGTTTATCTCTAGACTTTCTATCCTGTTCCATTGATCTATCTTTCTGTTTTTGTGCCAGTACCATACTGTCTTGATTACTGTAGATTTGTAGTATAGTCTGAAGTCAGGGAGCCTGATTCCTCCAGCTCTGTTTTTCTTTCTCAAGATTGTTTCGGCTATTCGGGGTCCTTTGTGTTTCCATACAAATTGTGAAATTTTTTGTTCTAATTCTGTGAAAAATGCCATTGGTAGTGTGATAGGGATTGCATTGAATCTATAGATTGCTTTGGGTAGTATAGTCAATTTCAAAATATTGATTCTTCCAATCCAAGAACATGGTATACCTCTCCATCTGTTTGTATCATCTTTAATTTCTTTCATCAGTGTCTTATGGTTTTCTGCATACAGGTCTTTTATCTCCTTAGGTAGGTTTATTCCTAGATATTTTATTCTTTTTGTTGCAGTGGTAAATGGGAGTGTTTTCTTGATTTCACTTTCTGATTTTTCATCATTAGTGCATAGGAATGCCAGAGATTTCTGTGCATTAATTTTGTATCCTGCAACTTTACCAAATTCATTGATTAGCTCTAGTAGTTTTCTGGTAGCACCTTCAGGATTCTCTACGTATAGTGTCATGTCATCTGCAAGCAGTGACAGTTTTACTTCTTCTTTTCTGATTTGGATTCCTTTTATTTCTTTTTCTTCTCTGATTGCTGTGGCTAAAACTTTCAAAACTATGTTGAATAATAGTGGTGAGAGTGGGCAACCTTGTCTTGTTCCTGATCTTAGTGGAAATGGTTTCAGTGTTTCACCATTGGGAATGATGTTGGCTGTGGGTTTGTCATATATGGGCTTTATTATGTTGAGGTAAGTTCCCTCTATACCTACTTTCTGTAGATTTTTTATCATAAATGGGTGTTGAATTTTGTTGAAAGCTTTCTCTGCATCTATTGAGATGATCATATGGTTTTTCTCCTTCAGTTTGTTACCCTGCATCAGCAGGCGGACTCTCAACCTGCGCCACCAGGGAAGCCCCATGGGTGTTGAATTTTGTCGAAAGTTTTTTCTGCATCTATTGAGATTATCATATGGTTTTTATCCTTCAGTTTGTTAATATGGTGTATCACGTTGATTGATTTGTATATATTGAGGAATCCTTGCACTCCTGGGATAAACCCCACTTGATCATGGTGTACAGTCCTTTTAATGTGCTGTTGGATTCTTTTTGCTAGTATTTTGTTGAGGATTTTTGCATCTATGTTCATCAGTGATATTGGCCTGTAGTTTTCCTTTGACAAATTTGTCTGGTTTTAGTATCAGGGTGATGGTGGCCTTGTTGAATGAGTTTGGGAGTATTCCTCCCTGTGCTATATTTTGGAGGAGTTTGCAAAGGATAGGTGTTAGCTCTTCTCTAAATTTTTGATAGAAATCGCCTGTGAAGCCATCTGGTCCTGGGCTTTTGTTTTCTGGAAGATTTTTTTTTTTTTGCTTTGTTTTGTTATATTCTTCCACAGATAATCTTTGAATACATTTAGTACAATATATACATAAGTATTATATATAACATATATTCTTTATGTTAAAATACATACATGTTATTTTAAAAATATAAAGACAAATGGTAGCATAGACTATAAACTGTTTATTCTACACCTTGCTTTTATTATTATTTTTTTTTATGAATCACATATATATACATATGTTCCCATATCGCTTCCCTCTTGCATCTCCCTCCCTCCCACCCTCCCTATCCCACCCCTCCAGGAGGTCACAAAGCACCAAGCTGATTTCCCTGTGCCATGCAGCTGCTTCCCACTAGCTATCTATTTTACGTTTGGTAGTGTATATATGTCCATGCCACTCTCTCACTTTGTCAAAACTTACCCTTCCCCCTCCCCATATCCTCAAGTGCTGGAAGATTTTTAATCACAGTTTCAATTTCAGTGCTTGTGATTGGTCTGTTTATATTTTCTATTTCTGCCTGGTTCAGTCTCGGAAGGTTGTGCTTTTCTAAGAATTTGTCCATTGCTTCCAGGTTGTCCATTTTATTGGCATAGAGTTGCCTGTAGTAATCTCTCATGATCCTTTGTATTTCTGCAGTGTCAGTTGTTACTTCTCCTTTTTCATTTCTGATTCTATTGATTTGAGTCCTCTCCCTTTTTTTCTTGATGAGTCTGGCTAATGGTTTATCAATTTTGTTTATCTTCTCAAAGAACAAGCTTTTAGTTTTTTTGATCTTGCTATTGTTTCCTTCATTTCTTTTTCATTTATTTCTTTTTTCTTTGTAACTTAAAAATATTTATCGATTCATTTATAATAACAATAACCAACCTATTATGTGTCAGCATAAATCACGTTTTTAACAGAAATTATCTATATTTTCCAAAACAAGAGAAAATATGTGAGAAGAGTGGCACTGTTTTACACTAAGTTCTTTTTACATAAATTTACATCACATTTTTTTATTCAAACAGAAATTCACAAAATTTATAATCATCCTCATCAGTTTGCTCAGCCCCATGTAATTAATTTTTTTTCATTTTGATCTTTTGTTAGCACTTTTATGAATTCATCAGTTTTCCATTAGAGTTCTGAAAATGCTTATTCATTCAGTTCAGCAGTATAGTCAGTTACCAGAAACCTGTACTTGTCAGAGTCTTTTCCATGAATTCCTTGAAGATGAAACCCTTTTATAGGAACAATTTTGCAAAAGCATTCGAGTACACCCAGAACTGTCTGTAAATGACAAAAGACTTAAAAATGACCATGGTTAAAGATTTGATGAAAGTTCATAATAATGCAATTGATAAGGAAATTTAGTTATTTCTGAGATATACATTTTAAAGTAATAGCTAGAATTATGACTTATAACATTATACCAGAACATATAAGATTTTTAGGAATTTCATGTAATGTCTTAAACATTTATATTAACATATTTCCATACAAATAATCCGAAGAAAGTTTAGTATTAGTTTTATTTTTAATTTTATTTTTTATACAGCAGGTTCTTATTAGTCATCAACTTTATACACATCAGTGTATACATGTCAATCTCAATCGCCCAATTCAACACACCACCATCCCCATCCCCCCGCGGCTTTCCCCCCTTGGTGTCCATACGTTTGTTCTCTACATCTGTGTCTCAACTTCGGCCCTGCAAACCAGTTCATCTGTACCATTTTTCTAGGTTCCACATACATGTGTTAATATGCGATATTTGTTTTTCTCTTTCTGACTTACTTCACTCTGTATGACAGTCTCTAGATCCATCCACGTCTCAACAAATGACTCAATTTCGTTCCTTTATATGGCTGAGTAATATTCCATTGTATATATGTACCACAACTTCTTTAGCCATTCATCTGTCAATGGGCATTTAGGTTGCTTCCATGACCTGGCTATTGTAAATAATGCTGCAATGAACATTGGGGTGCATGTGTCTTTTGAGATATGGTTTTCTCTGGGTATATGCCCAGCAGTGGGATTGCTGGATCATATGGTAATTCTATTTTTAGTTTTTTAAGGAACGCCCATACTGTTCTCTATAGTGACTGTATCAGTTTACATTCCCACCAACAGTGCAAGAGGGTTCCCTTTTCCCCACACCCTCTCTAGCATTTGTTGTTTGTAGATTTTCTGATGATGCCCATTCTAACTGGTGTGAGGTGATACCTCATTGTAGTTTTGATTTGCATTTCTCTAATAATTAGTGATGTTGAGCAGCTTTTCATGTGCTTCTTGGCCATCTGTATGTCTTCTTTGGAGAAGTGTCTATTTAGGTCTTCTGCCCATTTTTGGATTGGGTTGTTTGTTTCTTTAATATTGAACTGCATGAGCTGTTTATATATTTTGGAGATTAATCCTTTGTCTGTTGATTCGTTTGCAAATATTTTCTCCCATTCTGAGGGTTGTCATTTCGTCTTGTTTATGGTTTTATTTGCTGTGCCAAAGCTTTTAAGTTTCATTAGATCCCATTTGTTCATTTTTGTTTTTATTTCCATTACTCTAGGAGGTGGGTCAAAAAGGATCTTGCTGTGATTTATGTCAAAGAGTGTTCTTCCTATGTTTTCCTCTAAGAGTTTTATAGTGTCCAGTCTTACATTTAGGTCTCGAATCCATTTTGAGTTTCTTTTTGTGTATGGTATTAGGGAGTGTTCTAATTTCATTCTTTTACATGTAGCTGTCCAGTTTTCCCAGCACCACTTATTGAATAGACTGTCTTTTCTCCATTGTATATCTATGCCCCCTTTGTCATAGATTAGTTGACCATAGGTGCGTGGGTTTACCTCTGGAATTTCTATCTTGTTCCATTGACCTATGTTTTTGCTTTTGTGCCAGTACCATATTGTCTTGATTACTGTAGCTTTGTAGTATAGTCTGAAGTCAGGGAGTCTGATTCCTCCAGCTCCGTTTTTTCCCCTCAAGACTGCTTTGGCTATTCGGAGTCTTTTGTGGCTCCATACATATTTTAAGATTTTTTGTTCTAGTTCCGTAAACAGTGCCATTCGTAATTTGATAGGGATTGCATTGAATCTGTAGATTGCTTTGGGTAGTATAGTCATTTTCACAATATTGATTCTTCCAATCCAAGAACATGGTATATCTCTCCATCTGTTGGTATCATCTTTAATTTTTTTTCATCAGTGTCTTATAGTTTTCTGCATACAGGTTTTTTGTCTCCTTAGGTAAGTTTATTTCTAGGTATTTAATTCTTTTTGTTGCAGTGGGAAATGGGAGTGTTTCCTTAATTTCTCTCTCAGATTTTTCATCATTAGTGTATGGGAATGCAAGAGATTTCTGTGCATTGATTTTGTAGCCTGCTAACTTTACCAAATTCATTGATTAGCTCTAGTAGCTTTCTGGTGGCATCTTTGGATTCTCTATGTATAATATCATGTCATCAGCAAACAGTGACAGTTTTACTTCTTCTTTTCCAATTTTTATTCCTTTTATTTCTTTTCTTCTCTGATTGCCGTGGCTGGGACTTCCAAAACTATGTTGAATAATAATGGTGGGAATGGGCAACCGTGTCTTGTTCCTAATCTTAGAGGAAATGCTTTCAGTTTTTCACCATTAAAATGATGTTTGCTGTGGGTTTGTCATATATGGCCTTTATTATGTTGAGGTAGGTTCACTGTATGCCCACTTTCTGTAGACTTTTTATCATAAATGGGTGTTGAATTTTGTCAAAAGCTTTTTCTGCATCTATTGAGATTATCATATGGTTTTTATTCTTCAATTTGTCAATATGGTGTATCACATTGATTGATTTGTGTATATTGAAGAATCCTTGCATCCCTGGGATAAATCCCACTTGCTCATGGTGTATGATCCTTTTAATGTGCTGTTGGATTCTGTTTGCCAGTATTTTGTTGAGGATTTTTGCATCTATATTCATCAGTGATATTGGTCTGTAATTTTCTTTTTTTGTAGTATCTTTGTCTGGTTTGGGTATCACGGTGATGGTGGCCTCATAGAATGAGTTTGGGAGTGCTTCCTCCTCTGCAATTTTTTTGGAAGAGTTTGAGAAGGATGGGTGTTAGCTCTTCTCTACTTGTTTGATAGAATCCACCTGTGAAGCCATCTGGTCCTGCGCTTTTGTTTGTTGGAAGATTTTTTTTTTTTTTTTTTGCGGTACGCGTGCCTCTCACTGTTGTGGCCTCTCCCGTTGCGGAGCACAGGCTCCGGACTCACAGGCTCAGCGGCCATGGCTCACGGGCCCCTCCGCTCCACGGCATGTGGGATCTTCCTGGACCAGGGCACGAACCCGTGTCCCCTGCATCGGCAGGCGGACTCTCAACCACTGCGCCACCAGGGAAGCCCCTGTTGGAAGATTTTTAATCACAGTTTCATTCATTACTTGTGATTGGTCTGTTCATATTTTCTATTCCTTCCTGGTTCAGTCTTTGAAGGTTATACCTTTCTAAGAATTTGTCCATTTCTTCCAGGTTGTCCATTTTATTGGCATAGAGTTGCTTGTAGTAGTCTCTTAGGATGCTTTGTATTTCTGCGGTGTCTGTTGTAACGTCTCCTTTTTCATTTCTAATTTTATTGATTTGAGTTCTCTCCCTCTTTTTCTTGATAAGTCCGGCTAATGGTCTATCAATTTTTTTAATCTTCTCAAAGAACCAGCTTTTAGTTTTATTTATCTTTGCTATTGTTTTCTTTGTTTCTATTTCATTTATTTCTGCTCTGATCTTTATGATTTCTTTCCTTCTGGTAACTTTGGGTTTTGTTTGTTCTTCTTTCTCTAGTTCCTTTAGGTGTAAGGTTAGATTGTTTATTTGAGATTTTTCTTTTTTCTTGAGGTAGGCTTGTATAGCTATAAACTTCCCTCTTAGAACTGCTTTTGCTGCATCCCATAGGTTTTGGATCATCATGTTTTCATTGTCATTTGTCTCTAGGTATGTTTTGATTTCCTCTTTGATTTCTTCAGTGATCTTTTGGTTATTTAGTAACGTATTGTCTAGCTTCCATGTGTTTCTGTTTTTTACATTTTTTCCCCTGTAATTAATTTCTAATCTCATAGCATTGTGGTCAGAAAAGATGCTTGATATGATTTCAAGTTTCTTAAATTTACTGAGGATTGATTTGAGACCAAAGATGTGGTCTATCCTGGAGAATGTTCTGTGCGCACTTGAGAAGCAAGTGTAATCTGCTGTTTTTGGATGGAATGTCCTATAAATATCAATTAAATCTACCTGGTCTATTGTGTCATTGAAAGGTTCTGTTTTCTTCTTTATTTTTATTTTGGATGATCTGTCCATTGGTGTCAGTGAGGTGTTAAAGTCCCCCACTATTATTGTGTTACTGTTGATTTCCTCCTTTATAGCTGTTAGCAGTTGCCTTATGTATTGAGGTGCTCCTCTGTTGGGTGCATATATATTTATATTTGTTATATCTGCTTCTTGCCTTGATCCCTTGATCATTATGTAGTGTCCTTCCTTGTCTGTTGTAACATTCTTTATTTTAAGGTCTATTTCACCTGATATGAGTATAGCTACTCCAGCTTTCTTTTGATTTCCATTTGCATGGAATATCTTTTTCCATCCCCTCACTTTCAGTCTGTATGTGTCCTTAGGTCTGAAGTGGGTCTGTTTATAGATGGGTCTTGTTTTTGTATCTGTTCAGCAAGCCTGTGTCTTTTGGTTGGGGCATTTAATCCATTGACGTTTAAGGTAATTATCAGTATGTATGTTCCTATTACCATTTTCTTATTTGTTTTGGGTTTGTTTTTGTAGGTCCTTTTCTTCTCTAGTGTTTCCCACTTAGATAATTTCCTTTAGCATTTGTTGTAGAGCTGGTTTGGTGGTGCTGAATTCTCTTAGCTTTTGCTTGTCTGTAAAGCTTTTGATTTCTCCATTGAATCTGAATGAGATCCTTGCCAGGTAGAGTAATCTTGGTTGTAGTTTCTTCCCTTTCATCACTTTAAGTGCATCATGCCACTCCCTTATGTCTTGTAGAGTTTCTGCTGAGAAATCAGCTGTTAACCTTATGGGAGTTCCCTTGTATATTATTTGTCATTTTTCCCTTGCTGCTTTCAATAATTTTTCTTTGTCTTTAATTTTTGCCAGTTTGATTACTATGTGTCTCAGTGTGTTTCTCCTTGGGTTTATCCTGTATGGGACTTGCTGCACTTCCTGGACTTCGGTGGCTATTTCCTTTCCCTTGTTAGGGAATTTTTCGACTATAATCTCTTCAAATATTTTCTCGGGTCCTTTCTCTGTCTCTTCTCCTTCTGGGACCCGTATAATGCGAATGTTGTTGCATTTAATGTTGTCCCAGAGGTCTCTTAGGCTGTCTTCATTTCTTTTCATTCTTTTTTCTTTATTTTGTTCTGCAGCAGTGAATTCCACCATCTGTCTTCCAGGTCACTTATCCGTTCTTCTGCCTCAGTTATTCTGCTATTGATTCCTTCTAGTGTAGTTTTCATTTCAGTTATTGTATTGTTTATCTCTGTTTGTTTGTTCTTTAATTCTTGTAGGTCTTTGTTAAACATGTCTTGCATCTTCTCGATCTCTGCCTCCATTGTTTTTCCAGGGTCCTGGATCATCTTCACTATCATTATTCTGAATTCTTTTTCTGGAAGGTTGCCTATCTCCACTTCATTTTGTTGTTTTTCTGGGGTTTTATCTTGTTCCTTCATCTGGTACATAGCCCTCTGCCTTTTCATCTTGTCTATCTTTCTGTGAATGTGGTTTTTGTTCCACAGGCTGTAGGATTATAGTTCTTCTTGGTTTTTCCCTGTGCTGCATGAGGCTCTCTAAGAGGCTTGTGTAAGTTTCCTGATGGGAAGGACTGGTGGTGGGTAGAGCTGACTGTTGCTCTGGTAGGCAGAGCTCAGTAAAAGTTTAATCCACTTGACTGTTGATGGGTGGGTCTGGGTTCGCTCCCTGTTGGTTGTTTGGCATGAGGCAACCCAACACTGGAGCTACCCGGGCTTTTTGGTGGGGCTAATGGCAGACTCTGGGAGGGCTCTCGCCAAAGAGTACTTCCCAGAACTTCTGCTGCCAGTGTCCTTGTCCCCACGGTGAGTCACAGCCACCCCCACCTCTGCAGGAAACCCTCCAACACCAGCAGGTAAGTCTGGTTCAGTCTCCCCCGGGGTCACTGCTCCTTCCCCTGGCTCCTAATACGCACACTACTTTGTGTGTGCCCTCCAAGAGTGGAGTCTCTTTTTCCCCCAGTCCTGTCGAAGTCCTGCAATCAAATCCCACTAGGCTTGAAAGTCTGATTCTCTATGAATTCCTCCTCCCGTTGCCAGACCCCCAGGTTGGGAAGCCTGACGTGGGGCTCAGAACCTTAACTCTAGTGGGTGGACTTCTGTGGTATAAGTGTTCTCCAGTTTGTGAGTCACCCACCCAGCAGTTATGGGATTTGATTTTACTGTGATTGCACCCCTCCTACAGTCTCATTGTGGCTTCTCCTTTGTCTTTGGATGTAGGATATCTTTTTTGGTGAGTTCCAGTGTCTTCCTATCGATGACTATCCAGCAGGTAGTTGTGATTCTGGTGTTCTCACGAGATGGAGTGAGAGCATGTCCTTCTACTCCTCCATCTTCTTTTTCATTTATTTCTGATTTGATCTTTATGATTTCTTTCCTTCTGCTAACGTTGGGTTTTTTTCTTCCTCTTTCTCCAATTGCTTTAGGTGTAAGCTTAGATTGTTTATTTGTGATGTTTCTTGTTTCTTGAGGTAGTGTTGTATTGCTATAAACTTCCCTCTTAGGACTGCTTTTGCTACATCCCATAGGTTTTGGGTCATCGTATTTTCATTGTCATTTGTTTCTAGGTATTTTTAAATTTCCTCTTTGATCTCTTGGTTATTTAATGTGTATCATTTAGCCTCCATATGTTTGTATTTTTTACAGTTTTTTTCCTGTAATTGATATCTAGTCTCAAAGCGCTGTTGTTGGAAAAGATATTTGATATAATTTCAATTTTCTTAAATTTACCAGGGCTTGATTTATGACCCAAGATATGATCCATCCTGGGGAATGTTACATGAGCTCTTGAGAAGAAAGTGTATTGTTGTTTCTGGATGGAATGTCCTATAAATATCAATTAAGTCCATCTTGTCTAATGTGTCATTTAAAGCTTGTGTTTCCTTATTTATTTTCATTTTGGATGATCTGTCCATTGGTGAAAGTGGGGTGTTAAAGTCCCCTACTATGATTGTGTTACTGTCGATTCCCCTTTTATGGCTGTTAACATTGGCATTATGTATTGAGGTGCTCCTAAGTTGGGTACATAAGTATTTACAATTGTTATATTTCCTTCTTAGATTGATCTCTTGATCATTATGTAGTGTCCTTCTTTGTCTCTTGTAATAGACTTTAAAGTCTATTTTGTCTGATATGAGAATTGCTACTCCAGCTTTATTTTGATTTCCATTTGCATGGAATATCTTTTTCCATCCCCTTACTTTCAGTCTGTATGTGTCCCTAGGTCTGAAGTGGGTCTCTTATAGACAGCATATATATGGGTCTTGTTTTTGTATCCATTCGGCCAGTTTATGTCTTTTGGTTGGAGCATTTAATCCATTTACATTTAAGGTAATTATATGTGTGTTCCTATTACCATTTTCTCAATTGTTTTGGGTTTGTTTTTGTAAGTCTTTTCCTTCTCTTGTGTTTTCTGCCTAGAGAAGTTCCTTTAGCATTTGTTGTAAAGCTGGTTTGGTGGTGCTGAATTCTCTTAACTTTTTCTTGTCTGTAAAGGTTTTAATTTCTCCATCAAATCTGAATTAGATCCTTGCTGGGTAGAGTAATCTTGTTTGTAGATTTCCCCCTTTCATCAGTTTAAATATGTCCTGCCACTCCCATCTGGCTTGCAGAGTTTCTGCTGAAAGGTCAGCTGTTAACCTTATTGGGATTCCCTTGTATGTTATTTGTTGCTTTTCCCTTGCTGCTTTTAATATTTTTTCTTTGTATTTAATTTTTGATAATTTGATTAATATGTGTTTTGCCATGTTTCTCTTTGGGTTTATCCTGTATGGGGCTCTCTGTGCTTCCTGGACTTATTTCCTTTCCCATGTTAGGGAAGTTTTGACTATAATCTCTTCAAATATTTTCTCAGATCCTTTCTTTTTGTCTTCTTCTGTTGGGACCCCTATAGTTTGATTGTTCGTGCTCCTAATGTTGTCCCAGAGGTCTCTGAGACTGTCCTCAATTCTTTTCATTCTTTTTTCTTTATTCTGCTCTGCGGTAGTTATTTCCATTGTTTTATTTTCCAGGTTACTTATCCGTTCTATTGCCTCAGTTATTCTGCTATTGATTCCTTCTAGAGAATTTTTAATTTCATTCATTGTGTTGTTCATCATTGTTTGTTTGCTCTTTAGTTCTTCTAGGTCCTGTTAAACGTTTCTTGTATTTTCTCCATTCTATTTCCAAGATTTTGGATCATCTTTACTATCATTATTTGAATTCTTTTTCAGGTAGACTGCCTATTTCCTCTTCATTTGTTTGTTCTGGGGTTTTTACCTTTCTACTTCATCTGCTGTGTCTTTCTCTGTCTTCTCATTTTGCTTAACTTACTGTGTTTGGGGTCTCCTTTTCACAGGCTGTAGGTTCATAGTTCCCATTGTTTTTGGTGTCTGCCCCAGTGGGTGAGGTTGGTTCAGTGGCTTGTGTGGGCTTCCTCGTGGAGGGGACTGGTGCCTGTGTTCTGGTGGATGAGGCTGGATCTTTTCTTTCTGCTGGGCAGGGCTGCATCCCGTGGTGTGTTTTGGGGTGTCTGTGAACTTAGTATGATATTAAGCAGCCTCTCTGCTAATGGGTGGGGTTGTGTTCCTGTCTTGCTAGCTGTTTGGCGTGGGGCATCCAGCACTGGAGCTCGCTGGCCTTTGGGTGGAGCTGGGTCTTAGCATTGAGACGGAGATCTCCAGGAGAGCTCTCGCCAGTTGATATTACTTGGGGCCAGGAGGTCTCTGGTGAGCCATAGTCCTGAACTCGGCTCTCCCCTCTCAGAGGCTCAGGCCTGACACCAGGCCAGAGCCCCAAGACCCTGTCAGCCACCCAGCAGAGATCTGCCCTGGAGGATGCCACACAAGCTGCTTACAGGAGGTATCTCACCACAGGCACGCCACCCCCCCCCCCAACAAAACTGCCTTTAAAAGGGTGCTGGGGGAGCTGCTGGGTGCTACTGACTACTGTTTACTGCAGGAGCCAGGCACTGGAAAGGCTGCATGTGCTGCAGGAGGCTGCCTGTGTCTCCTGTACTAACTTTTAAGTGTGCTGCCATTTAACTCTCAAGCACTGCAGTGTAATTGGATTTATTTACATTTTTTCAGACCGTATTGGGACCTAGAAAATTCTATGAATAAGAGGAATCACCATTTTTTCTAAAGATTATCTCTGTTGAAGGGAGGTTGATAGTGCATTGGCTGTGGGTCAGAATCACACACTCTGTCGCTTACTAACTGAATTACCTTAGAAAAGTTACTTAACCTCTCCAAGTCTCTGTTTCCTCATGCATAAAATGGATGTAATAGTAGTATTGGCCTCACAGGACTTGTAACATTTTAACTGAAATAATTGTAGGTTCACAAAAAGTTGCAAGAATAGTACTGTGAGGTCTCTTGTATATATCAGCTAGCTTACCCCAGTGTTGACATCTTATTTAAATAGTGCATTATCATAACCAGGAAATTGATTGGCACAATACAATTAACTAGACATTCTTACTCAAGTTTCACAAGTTTTTGCATGCATTCTTTTTGTTGTTGTTGCTAGGGCTTTGTGTATAAATCTATGGTATTTTATCACATGTACAGATTTGTATAATTACCACTATAATCAATATACAAATGTGTGGATTAAATACAATTACACATTTAAAATGCTTAGCACCAGATGTAGCATATAGAAGGAACTAATTAAATGTTATTATGATTATTAGAGGAAATCAGATGATCTTGCTGATCAATGCTTTCTCATTTGATGAGGTAATTGGGTGGTTGACATAAATGGTATTTTAGAAGCTAGAAGCAAGGCACTTTCCATTAATCATGCTTTAAATTTTTTTCTGTATTTTATAATGCTTTGACATCTTAGGGCCTTGAGGACCTAGGGATGTGGTGCTTTTCCCAGGATTAGCTAATTCCTAGAGATAGCAAACAACTTGCCTGTGAGGTTGTCTTTGAATAAAAGCCATCCACCCGTCTGCCTCTTTTCACCGGACTTCTGATGTAATTTTCCATCCATTTCCCCCGCCCCCAACTCCAACACCTATTCCTTGGCTATAAATCCCTCCTTGTTCTTGTATTTGGAGTTGACTCCCATTTCTTGCCCCTACTGCAATCGTCTTGGCAGCTACACCTGTAGCAATAGTCCTGAGTAAAGTCTTTCTTACAAGTGTCAGAATAATTTTTTCTTTAACAAACCCCAGGCTCAGACTATTCTAGACAACACTAATGAGCACTTCCCAGAATTAAGGGACCCTTGTCAAGGTCTACTTCATTGCCTGGGGTAAACAATGAGGGGACCAAATTAAAGGGTGTCCAATTTCTCCTAGTTTATCTAGTTCCTTAGATGAAGAAGAGTTCATCATATGTGATGTGGCACATATATACAATGGAATATTACTCAGCCATAAAAAGAAACGAAATTGAGCTATTTGTAATGAGGTGGATAGATCTAGAGTCTGTCATACGGAGTGAAGTAAGTCAGAAAGAGAAGGACAAATACCGTATGCTAACACATATATATGGAATTTAAGAAAAAAAAATGTTATGAAGAACCTAGGGGTAAAACAGGAATAAAGACAGAGACCTACTGGAGAACAGACTTGAGGATATGGGGAGGGGGAAGGGTGAGGTGTGTTAGGGCGAGAGAGAGACATGGACATATATATACTAACAAACGTAAGGTAGATAGCCAGTGGGAAGCAGCCGCATGGCACAGGGAAACCGGCTCGGTTCTTTGTGGCTGTCTGGAGGGGTGGGATAGGGAGGGTGGGAGGGAGGGAGACAAAGAGGGAAGAGATATGGGAACATATATATATGTATAACTGACTCACTCTGTTATAAAGCAGAAACTAACACACCATTGTAAAGCAATTATACCCCAATAAAGATGTTAAAATAAAAATGGATTAGAGACAAACATAAGGACTGATACCCTAAAACTCCTAGAAGGAAACATAGAGAAGTGCCTTAACATTGGTCCTGACAATGACTGTTTTGGATATGACCCTAAAAGCATAAGCAACAAAGGTAAAAAATGAGTAAGTGGATCTACATCTACCTAAAAAGCTTTTGCACAGCAAAAGAAACAATCAACAAAATGTTAAGGGAGAATACAGAAAAAAGAGAATATGTTCTCAAAGCATATATTGGATAAAAGGTTAGTATCCAAAATCTGTTTATATTGAACTCAACAGCAAAAA
>NW_006799780.1:121497-125324 GCF_000442215.2 Lipotes vexillifer
AATTAAAAAAAAAAAAAAAAAAAAAAAAAAGAAGAGTTCCTTAGTTCCTTAGAAGATGAAGAAAAAAAAACACATTCTTAAAGGCAGTAATATTGGTACATGGAAAACCTGCATCAAAGAGTTAAAATAATGACCATAATACCCCAGTAATCATTTTCACTTATGCAATAAAGTTAACTTAAATGAGGATTCTAAGATGGGGTCATACTTTTCAGATAGATGACCTGCCCCCAGAGCCCTGTGCTTTTCCAGTGGTAGCACTGAGCCTGGGATCCTCCAGGGCAGGGACGGGGTGGTGAGGAGTAGCCCATAGAATCTGGATGATCAGAACCTAGAGACTGTTTTGGCTCCTTGGATATACAACACCTACCAGAAGTTAGTTCTTGCTCCTGGAACCTTTTGAAAGTATCAATGCTTTATTGCCACCTTCTGGTCAAAATGTGTCTTATGTTATTTCTGCAAGTCATTAGGTTTCAGTAAAAAGGATTTGACAGAAGTTAAGTCCCTGTCAGATCAGCAATCCCACGGTGGCAACCAATATGGACAGAATATTATATAACTGTTGAGAAACTTTCCAAGGATGTGCATGCATATATATGTTTATTTATATCACACACACAAATGAATACTATTCTGAATCTGTAAGGATATAAAGGCAAATAATTATAACTTAAATTTCTACAAGTGTTTTTTTGTTTGTTTGTTTAAGTTTACAAGATGCTTTTGCATTTGGTCATTCTATTAACTTGAGAAGCAAGTAGGAATGGAATGATTTTTAAAGCAATCCCATAAGAAGATAGGGAATTATTAATGCGTCCTTAAATTTCCTTGCAAATGTTTGTCTTACTAATCTTTTTAACTTTTCTAGAATGAGTCCATGTATACTTTTTTAATGTAATTTTTTAAAAATTAATTAATTAATTTTTGTCTGCGTTGGGTCTTCGTTGCTGCGCACGAGCTTTCTCTAGTTGCGGCAAGCGGGGGGCTACTCTTTGTTGTGGTGTGCGCGGTCTTCTCACTGTGGTGGCTTCTCTTGTTGCAGAGCACGGGCTCTAGGCTCGTGAGCTTCAGTAGCTGTGGCACACAGGCTCAGTAGTTGTGGCATGTGGGCTCAGAGCACAGGCTCTGTAGTTGTGGCGCACGGGCTTTGTTGCTCCACGGCATGTGGGATCTTCCGGGACCAAGGCTTGAACCTGTGTCTTCTGCATTGTCAGGTAGATTCTTAACCACTGAGCCACCAGGAAAGTCCCTCCATGTGTACTTTTTCATTGCCAAGCTCACTTTTTCACTTAAAATATAATCTGTTTATTCAAGTGACATGAATTTTATGAAAACATCTGTTGGATAGAAAAGAACTTTAATAATCAACTAACAAATGTATATATGTTAATGTCTTATGTGTCACCTTCAATTGACGATGATGCAAACATGTGGAGAACAGATGGCAGACGGTTAAGAGCACTGCCTCTAAAAGCAGATGGTCTGAATTTGAATCCTGGCTCTGACTCTTACTGGCTGTTATCTTTAAAGAAGTTACTTAATCTCTGGCCTTCGATTTCCTTATCTGTAAAGTAGAGGTGATGTCATCCATAATAGTACCTATCCCACAGGATTGTGATGAGAATTAAACTAGTTAGTATCTGCACAGTGCTTAAAATAGTGCCTAGCACATAAATGAATTATTTTTGTAAAGCAATTAGAACAGTGTCTGGTATATAGCAAGCACTATGTAAGTATTAATTAAATAAAGCAATAATAGAAAATGATTAATATTCACTCCAGGGGCTTCGCTGGTGGCACAGTGGTTGAGAGTCCACCTGCCGATGCAGGGGACACAGGTTTGTGCCCCGGTCTGGGAAGATCTCACATGCCGCGGAGTGGCTAGGCCCGTGGGCCATGGCCGCTGAGCCTGCGCATCCGGAGCCTGTGCTCCGCAATGGGAGAGGCCACAACAGTGAGAGGCCCGCATAACGCAAAAAAGAAAAAAAAAAAATTCACTCCAAACTTATCATGTGCCAGGTTCTAAATTTAGCACTTGTCACACGTTATTGTTTTTCATCCTTCTACCATCCTATGTGAAGGATTCTATTATTTAGTTTCCTTTTTACATGGAAACTGAAACACAGAGTGCTTAAGAAACTTGCCGAAAGTCACCCAGCAAGTATGTAGCAGAGCTGAGATTTAGTTAACCTGTTTCCATCTAAACATTGTTATTTTACTACCACACTTATGTCCCCATTGCATTTAAACCTTTTCACTAATTTATCAAGTTAATTCTATACTATTTGTCCTCTGGAACCCAAATGAGCTCCTTAAGCACCCAATTTTGTCTTTCTCTTCTAGGTTTTTGGCATATATTCAAATGAGCCTTAATTAGTTCATAACTGTTTTATATCTAGATATAATTAATGCCAAACAGAATACCATGGCTATGTTTAATAAAATCTGATGATAGTAACAAGATTGTTAGGCTCACAAACATTCTGTCCCTTCTCTTCAGGAGACTGTTTCAACAAATTAATACCATTACTTTGGTGATTAAATATTCATTCATTGTGGTCTCACATTAAATCCTCATGAACTAAAGCAAGGTGAGAAGTAGATATATTTCAATAAAACGATAGGATCGTGGACAGTCCCTTCTTTGAAACAGCAAGAGGGCAAATATGTATTCCTGTCATTCTAATGTTTCCTTTGGTTAATTTTAATTTCCTTTTTTTATACTCTTAAGTAGTTTTAATTATTACAAGAGAATTGTCAATAACTATTACTCTATCTTGGGGAAAAAAAGTCAGGGAGAGAAAGTGAAGTCTCCTCCGGCATCAAGATGGATTCATTCAGACCCCCACCCCAAGTATAAGTGTAAGATGCTCCCCACACTCACTCCACTGGGGGCCTAGTCCAGGCCCCATCAGCCCTCCTCTTCTTTGTGTTCATGAGTTCAACGGTGTCTTGGAGGTGTGGTATGCATTGGGCAGCAAATAGGGGAGAAGGGGTTGTTTGCAAGTCTTCCTAGGCAATCAGTAGGGGAGGTTGCTGGAGGAATGAAGTCCTCATGCACCCCAAAGGAGGACAGTTGTCAGAGTCCCCTAGTGCAGTTAGTAGAGACATTCCCTTGAATGAAAAGCAAGGCAAACCACAGGTGATGGCTCAGTTCCAAGCAGGTCCCGGGCTCTGAATCAACAGCCCTCATGGAGGACCTATCTCAGATGCATCCACCCAGCTCTTCCAGGGTAATCCCCTCTCTTTCTCCTTGAGCAACTTTTCCTGGCTCCCAACCCAGCCCCTAGCCCCCTGGTTCCTCTTTCCTCCATCCTCTTGTTTCCTTCTGGTCTTAGGAAAAACCTGTCCTCTTGTTAGCTCCTTGCCTTTTCTAAGGACACTTCTTTCTTTCCTTCCCCCAGCCCCAGTCTTGTGTTCCTTTATGATGGACTGATGTGCATTAGACTCAGAACCCACTCCTTTCCCTTATCCTGGACTGATCTTCAGACTTTTCTAAGAATCTAGGGGAAAATCATACTATATTATTATATCACTGATAATTGTGACAACATTTTAACATTATAAATATTAAAACATAAATTAATAAAAATAAGCATAAACTATTAATTTTATATATTGCTATATAATGATGAGGATATTAAAATGGTCTGAACATTCCTATCTTTTCACACTTTTTATTCAGTTTAATTTTTTTTAATGACGTATAGTTGATTTACAATGCTGTGCCAATCTCGAGCGAACTTGGCTGTTCCAGGGAGAATGCCTGAGCGTGGAAGAATTGGGAGAAAGGTTTTGAGTATGTTTTGGTTCCCTAACAAGGAAAG
>NW_006799780.1:125334-213118 GCF_000442215.2 Lipotes vexillifer
GTTTTGATTCTCTAGAAGAGAATTTCCTTTGCTATTTTCTTAAATCTAATTAGTGGAACCAAAGACCTTGTTGCAAGACTTCCCTTACTCTACTTTCTTTGACAATCTTTAGTGCTTCCTTTAAATATAACTTCCATTACATTTTAAGACTTGTAGTTCTACAAAGTAATTTGCATTCAGTGGATGATATGGTTCTATGCTGGCAATCTCACATTATGAGAAACGTGTTAAACCATGCCTTCTGAAAGTTTTCAAGTCCATTCGCCTTAAGCACATTCAGTTAACCTAAACATCACATAGGAATTTAGAAATGCTAGAATTACAAGGGATTTCTTGACTAATGCCTGTCTCCCCTACTAGACTGTAAATGACAATGAACTGAATCTATTTTCACTCACCATTGTATGCCCAGAGCCCACCACCGTGCCTGGCATGTAGCTGCTGTTCCATACATATTGGTCGAACAAATAGATGTTACCCTATTTTGCCTTTAAAGCCTCTCTTGAAGATTTTATGCACATTTTAGAAATAAGGATGAAGAAGAATATTGGCAGAACCATATTAAAGACTGGGACAGTTGTGTTGAGGATTTTGAAGGATAGGGAGAATAAGAAGAAAGTGAAGAGTTGGGGATTATGAGGTCAAGCTTGGGCTCAGTGGAAAGGGCCAAGTGCAGAGTGCTGCATCCTTGTATGCTGCATCGGCACAGAGAGTGGCTGTATGCTGATCACATCTCATGCTGGGAGGCGGCGGCACCATGGAAAAAATCACATATCGCCGATGTTTCACATAACTTTCTTCAGTTCGTCAACTCTGTAAGTTCCACAGTTCTGCACCACTCCAGCCATTGGTATATAAATTACTTGTGTTTTCTCATGCACTTAATGTTCTTACCGTTCAATTCAGTAAGCATATACTGAACACTTGCTATCTTGGGGGTGTACTGGTAGTGCTCAGTACACAGGTATTCTGCTTACTACTCATTTTTAATAGATTTTATTATTTTAGAGAGTTTTACGTTCACAGAAAAATCTACTACTCATTTGTAAAAGCCTGAATCAAAGTTACCTACAAATGTAACAAATTCTAATTTCCAAATGAACCCAGGTAGCAAACAAATGCTACACACACACACACACACACACACACACACCAGTCAGCCTCCTCTTTCCACCATGGATACAACTTCTATCCACCACTTCTCGGTTAATATTTACCAAAGTGAAAGGAGAAAAGTCAGAAACTTCAAAACACACCAGGAACATTTTTCTGTCACACTGCTTGGAGAAGAATCCACAATTTCTTTGCCAACTTCCTAGTAAGTTTTAAGATATTAATTGCTGGATGCTTGTCAATTAATTAATCCTTGACTTCTGGAGAAAACGTTGGAGGGTATAAAACTTTCATCTCTGAGCCAATTGAAATGTTTTAACTGGAAATTTTCCCAGGTCAGTCACAGAGAGGAAAAACAAAAGATGGTCAAGAAAAAAACTACATATCCTCAAATCTTCCATTGCTAACCAAAACAGCACCAAGAATTAATTTCTTAGCTTTAGTGTCATTTTATTAGCAATCATTTCTTGAGTTGAAACTCTTACAAAGTATATCTAGAAACTAGTGTAGTAAATGTTTTACTCATTAAAAGTTAGGTTATTAAAACTTATTAAGACATCTAGCAAAGTAGACGAACCACTCTACATAAAAATAACTGTCATTTAGAAATTACATTTGGCTCAATGAACTAGAAATCCAACCATGGTGACTTAATCAAAAGGGGTTTATTTTTCTCCCCAAAGAGGAAGTCCAGAGATAGGCAATTCACAGTGTCAGTCATTAATATCCCAGGATCCTCCTATCCTTCTGGTTTGTTTTCCTTCTAATGTGGTGTTCATTTTCATGATTGCCTCATGGTTACAATATGGCTGCTCCACGTCCAGCATAATATCCACTTTCCGGGTAGGGAGAATAAGAATAAAGAGAAAGGCAAAGGCAAAAGCCTGAATTTGTCCTTGTCTATTGGAAAGCAATGGCTTGCCCAGGAGACTTGCCTCTCCTCTAGACTTCTACATACACTTCTTTGGCCATAACTGTGTCACATGGTCACCCAGCTATAAGGAAGGGTAAGAAATACAGACTTTTAGTTAGGCGTGTTGATACCCTGAACAAAATTTGGGTTCCCTTGTAAGGAAGAAGGGAGAATGGCTGTTGGATTGACAACCAGCAGTGTCTGCCACAAAAACATTTTTAAAAATTGAAGGCAGAAAGGGTTTGAGTCCCAGGAACTTTGGAGGCAGTGAGAAAATGAATGAATTTAACATTGTGAATAAAAGTTTCTTAAGAGCTCAAGCTCAGGACAAGGATATTACCTATGTTTCCACCAATGGGCAGTTAGACATAGTTCAGCATAAGCTGGCTTGAGTGATTTTTTTAAAGAATTATCTAGTCACCTTCCCACTTATGCTGTAGGATGCCTGAAAGACACCAACTAGCAATGAACACCCTCAAAAGAATTTAGCAATGATGCATAATTGCAAATTTTTGTATTTGTATCCAATTTTAATGCCAACAACCTAATGATGGTCAGTTGCATTCAAAGTACAATTCAAATAGCCAAGTAAGTTTTTACATATCCAAACTTTAACTTGTATCTCTTAAGCTATTGAAGGGTAATCATTTCCTACTACCCAGAAACTTCTTGCATCCCTTAATCTCTCCTCTTCCTATTCACCCATACAATTTGTTATATTTTACAAAAGTATCAATCCACAATAGCTTGGAACTTTTTTTTAATGGTCCATCACCACTGAGTTTGATAAAGTACTGCCCTAGTCTAAAGGGTTGATTTTTGCATATTAAAGGTCTAGAATGGGTCTAGTGGAGAGAGACTCTCCTTGGAGAGTCAACATTCTCCACATTAGGCATGTGTGATGGGTGGGGACAGCATGGGGAAATTTACAATATAGTAATCTTTTTACTCATTACACAATTATACAATGAAGGTGCAAAGTGTAAGTATTTCAGTTGGGGGTGGAGAAGACGGGCTGCCTAGTTTCCTTTGGCTTCCTTCCTTTAATATCGCTCTAGGGTTTTAGTGTTACACCCACCCATTCTTTCCTTGGGTCCCCAGGGGGAGGGAACAGTTAATGGGCAATTGACCAGAAGTAATACAGAGCAATAAATCAGAACTACTGAAATGCTATGGCTCCCTAGATATTCTTGTGTGATATCAAATAGCAGGATCAGACAGGAGAGAGTGGGCTACCAGATTCAACATAAATTATGACAGGTGAGTGTTCATTAAATATAGAATTGGTGATACGCTAAAAGAAATTGGGTATAAATCAGGTTTTAGTTAATTGATAGTATTCTTCGGTTGTGGAATACAGGTTTCCCTCACTATCCAAAAGTAGAGCCAGCCTACGTAAACTTTCGTAAGCCAAGACTGCGTAAAGCAAAGAAGCAAAGAAGCAATTACTGTTAATTTAAATGGAAAAATGTGTGTGTTCCCAGACCCAAAAATAACCTACCAAATCATACCAAATAATATATAAAACCTAAAATAACACGAACATAGGGTAAAAGCAGGAGTGATATGATAAATACATAGGCTGGATAAAGTAGAAATAATGTGTGGTACAGTGTAGTTTCGCTTGTCAGAACCGGGAAGACAGTAAGCACACTGGAAGGCAGAGAGGTGGTGATGATGGTGTGTCAAGCTGAGTCATGGGAGGCTGGGGAGGTGGGAGGTAGAGGACAGGTAGGAGGGAGAGGAAGAACCTGTTAAGATCTCATGACCATCTAAATCCATCAGGGCAGACAAGTCACTAACATCTACTACACCTTCTGTGTCTGCCTGCCTTGATGTCTGCTATGGCTGACGTGGAAGACTTGAAATATGACAATGTGCTTGACTGCTTAGCCTCATGCAATATGCTGTCACAGAATTCTTTGTAGGTACTCAAAACATCCTGCAAAACTGCCCTAAACCTAAGTGCCCTTTCAAAATTAAAGTCATGCTTTTCTGCAATCACTGCAGCTCTGCCAGTCAGGGTGAAAGCTCACTCAAGTGCTTCATGGTCGGTTCCTGGATGACCCTCTTCACCTGTCAGCTGTGGGTCATGGGATGCCAAAACCCCTTCAACATCATTCTTGCCAACTTCCACAAACACAGTCACTTTTGCTGTGTTTTCTGTTGTTGGTTCAAAGTCTTAAAATACTTCACTGTTTCGGGATACAGTGTCCTCCAAATGCCATTTCTCATCGAGACGGTTAGCCTATCAAGAGCATCTCCAAGGTTGATGATTACCAGTTTTATATTGTAGCCTTTCCAGATCTCTCATAAAGATGCTTGAGTTGCCCTTTCTGTCAATGGCACTTACAATAAAACGCATCACATTTTTTTTTTTTTTTTTTGGTGGTACACAGGCCTCTCACTGTTGTGGCCTCTCCCGTTGCGGAGCACAGGCTCCGGACGCGCAGGCTCAGCGGCCATGGCTCACGGGCCCAGTCGCTCCGCGGCATGTGGGATCTTCCCGGACCAGGGCACGAACCCGTGTCTGCTGCATCGGCAGGCGGACTCTCAACCACTGCGCCACCAGGGAAGCCCAACATTTTGTATAGAGTAAGCCTTAATTGTGGCTATCAGGCCTGGGTCACGCGGTTGAGGCAATGACGTTGTATTCAGTGGTAAGAACACAACACAAATGTTACTGCCATACTCGGTAATGCCAGATGGATAAGCAGCACAATTACTGACGATCAAAAGACACCTATTATCGTGGTTATTTTCTCTACAGTATTTTTCAACAAACAGACTAACATATTCACTCATGTACTCAGAAAAAATCACTTGGGTATTCCAAACACTTGAATGTGAATGAAACACAACAGAAAGCGTATTCTTATCAATGCCTTTAAGAAAAGCCCTCCGGTTTTCTGAATGGTACCCTAGTAGAGGCCTAAGGACAGCATCACCAGTGGTGTTAATAATAGGCATTAGCATTAGCATTAACCTGTCCTTCAATGCTTTGTGTCCCTTAGCCTGCTTTTCTTGTATTGAAATTAATGATTTGCTTGGCAACTTTTTCTAATAAATTGCTGTTTCCTTGCAGTTAAACACTTGCTTATACAAATAACCACCTTCTGTAATTATTTCCTTCAGTTCTTCTGGGACCTTTTCTGGCAGCTTCAGTATTAGCTGAAGCACTCTCTCCAGTAAACTTTAAGCTCTGAAACTCCCCTCACCTCAAAAACTGATCAAATCACCCATGACTACCTTTAAATTCCACTTTTGCAACATTTTCACCACCATCAACCAGTGCTTTCTGTTTCAGCTTATTGAAAAGACTGACTGATTACTCCTTAGGTGTAGGATAACTTAACTGAACGCTGCACTTTGTACACTTTGCTCCTAGCAGAGCCAATAATGACTTCAGCAGCTTTGAAGAATCTCTCTTTCTGGGTGCAATTAGTACAAGTGGTGGACGCAGTCAAGTTCAATGCATGCACAGTGTCTATTTTGTTCACCACGATCAAAACAATTACATCAAGTTTTATGCTAAGCACAACATCCTACGAGCTCTCTTAGGCTTTTCTGATACCTTAGGACACATCTTTCTAATGGGTGCACAAATAAATGGAGATAAAGAACAGATGTTCACAGACACAGTTCAAATCTGTGGAGGCTGATGCTGAGATGCTGAGGGTAGTTCTCAGGAAGGAGCTTGGTGGTGCCAAGCTCGCTGCTCTGAGTGCTGCAAAACAAATGCTGAACACTATTTTCAGCTTTTGCCTTTTTAAATCAAAGTGGAAATCCTCTCCAGATTTCTTTTGTTAGCAAAAACAGGTATCCGTAGAAGCAAAGTGGTAAAACTCAAACTGTAGAAAAACGGGGGATACCTGTATCCTAATAACTCAGTGCCTGGGCTCCAGCCTGCTGAAACTCACAGGCTCCTGGAATGGCTTTAGATCAGCTTAATATCTATTATTGCTGCACGCAAAATGTCCCCAGCTCAGTGGCTTCAGACAACCACCATTTATTATTCCTCACAAATCTGGGGTGGTGCGGGGCTGGCTGATCTCTGCTGGGATTGCAAAGGGTCTGCAGTTTTCCTGGGGCCTCTGTTGGGCTTAGCTAGAGTATCTTAGCTGGAACAGATCTGTTCTATGTGCTATTTATCCTCTTTCTGAGACCGGCATATATGCCTAGGTGTGTCCTTCTCATGGCAATGCCAGGAATCCAAGAAAGCAAGCAGAAATACTAAGGCCTTCTGAGACGTGGGCTGGGAACTGGTCCACTGTTCTGGCACATCCCCTCATTCAACCTGCCAAAGCAAATTACACAGCCAAACCCAGATTCAAAAATGGAAGGGAGGGCCTCTATAGTGAAGGAAACCACAAAGTAACATGGCAAAGGATGTGACTCCAGGATAGATAAAGAAGTGGGTGGGGCCACTAATGTGATTTCCACAGCATCTACTACAAGTGATAATCAAAGGGCTGAAGATTAAATTAGACGTAGGGTTTACTTGAATCACTGCATAGATAAGAACAGCTCTATTATTGACTAGTGATACATATATATATAGAGAGAGAGTTAAACTTTTTCAAACAAAATCATAAAATCAAGGGGAAAGAGAAAGGAAAAGAAAGACAAATTAGAAAACAATGAAAGGGGAAGGAGAGAAGCAAAGATGGCAGTGGCAGTGATGGTAAAAACAGGACTCCAGAGCAGCACCTGAAGCACACACGTACAGTGAAGAGGATGTAATCATGAAACCATAGAAATGATTTTTCTAATCTGAACCATTGTTTTTTTTTTTTTTTTTCCGGTACGCGGGCCTCTCACCGCTGCGGCCTCTCCCGTTGCGGAGCACAGGCTCCGGACGCGCAGGCTCAGCGGCCACGGCTCACAGGCCCAGCTGCTCCGCGGCACGTGGGATCCTCCCGGTCCGGGGCACGAACCCGTGTCCCCCGCATCGGCAGGCGGACTGTCAACCACTGCGCCACCAGGGAAGCCCTGAACCATTGTTTTTAAACAGATGTCCCATAAAAATCCAAATTTCTGGCTTTCCTTGAAAAATCAGAAGCTCTGTAACACTGGGTTCACATTCCCACGTGGGTTCACAGTTCTCCAGAGCTGAGTAGTTGCTGCCCTATGCCCTGTGCATTTATTTGCGTTATCTCCTTAGCCCTTGGAGCCATTTGTGTTTGCTTTACACACTAATTCTACAGCCAGATCTGTTTCTTAAGCTTCAGACGGGCTTCTAGAATGCTCATTACTTACTGGGCATCTGTACTGGATGTCCTGAAGGAACCTCAGACTCAATATGGTCAACAAAATCAAAACTAAAGCAACCCTCCCCTGTGTAACATACTCTTCTCCAATGGTCCCTACCTTCTTTTCCAAGCTAGAAAACTATCCATCACTTTGACTTTTCTTTCTCTAAAATACTAGAAAAAAAATTTTCATTCACAATAAAACACCAGAGTGCCTAGGAAATACCTTAGAAAGAATGCCCAAGACCCTTTACAGAAAAAGTATTAAAACTCTATTAAAGGACAAAAGAGAATGAATAATTTGAACAATAACAACAACAAAAAGAATGTATGTGGATGGGACATCTTAAAAATGTAAAGTTTTATGCTATTTCTTCCCGAATAAATCTATATATTCAATGCAATCTTAATAAAAATTCCTTTGTAGTTTTTGAGGATCTCAACAAACTCATTCTAAAATTTACATGGAAAAATAGAGGTTCATGAGTAGGTCAATTTTGAAAAATAAAAGCAGAGTGGGAACTTGCCCTAGCAGATATTAAGATATACTACAAAATCAAAGTGTTCTGGCTAACAGACAAACAGAAGAGAAAAGAGAGCTCAGAAATGGACTCAGATATATATGGGAACTTGATAGATGATAAATGTGTGTGGAAAAAATACACCTGAATCCCTCCAGTTAAAGTAGAGAACTATAAGTGAAGGTTAAAATTATAACCTTACAGAAGAAAATATGACTCAGGGGTGGAGAAAGACTTCATGAATAAGATTCAAAAGCCCAAATCATAAAACATATGAAATAAAATGAACTTGAATAAAGACTGATTTGACTCATAAAAATTAAGGATTTCTGTTCAATGAAAGACACCATAGATGAATTTAACAGATATATGACAGACTGGGAAAAGATCTCTGCAATATCTAAAACTGTAAAGGATTATTATCTAGATTGTAGAAAGAACTGCAAAAGAACAGGAAAGAAATAGGCAAAAAAATTATGAATAGGCAGTTCTCAGAGGGGAAAGTCCAAATAGCCATTTCAATAAATATACGAAATTCTCTGATAATCAGAGAATTGCAAATTAAAACAACAATGAAATACCTCATTACACTCATAAAAATGGCAAAAAAATGTACAAGAGGGACTAATATTATGTATTGGAGAGAACGTGGAGGACAAAGAACTCCTTGTGCACTGTTGGTGCCATTCTGAGGAGCAATATAGCAGAACATAGTGAAATTAAATGTTTGCCCTATGAGCCAGAGATCACATACCTTGCTATATATCCCAAAGAAATGAATGCACAGGTCAATAAAGTGGCATGAACAAGGATTTTCATTGTGGCATCAATTGTATTAATAGAGAATTGGAAATAACTTAGATGTTGACAACTAGGGTAATAGGTAAATAAAATGTGGTATATGTAAACCTTGGAATACTATGCAGCACTTAGATGTACGATAGCAATATATATGAATTTTAAAAACATCTTTAGTGAGGAAAAAATAAGAAACAGCATAAGATTTAAAACCAAATACTACTTATGTAAAAGAAATACACAGGAAACATAAGGATAGGATAGATTTATGTTTAAGGTCATATATCAAACATGTGAGACTGGGTGCCCATATTGGCAGAAAGGAGGTAATGGGACTGGGGACTGGGGATACAGAGCAATTTTAAAACAAAAACAAAAACAAAAACAAAAACAAAAACAACAAAAGAAAACCCAAAAACAGAAAAAGAGAAGAGCCATCCATGGGCTAATGTTGATAATGTGTTGTAAACTAAGGAGTATCATTACAGTCTGAGGTACCAAATATCAATAATAACTTAGGAAAAACACTATAAAAACAAAGTCAAACTATGAAGGGTGCCGAGTAGTATGTTTCTCTAGGGCACTGGCCCTGTCCACTCTACTAAGTACCTTTTGATTTGAAAACTAGGTATGGCAGACTGCTATTTACCTACTCAACAAGTATTTTCTCTTTCTTCCATATTTATAGAACCCTTTATTGTTAGAGGGAATAATGTGTCCAGCTCAGAAAGACACACACACACACACACACACACACACACACACACACACACACAATTCCCAGCCCCACTTGCAGCAAGGGGTGAGATATAAACAGAAGTCACTGGGTGGGGCCTTGGGAAAGTCCTTTTGTCCCTTGCCATATTGTAAAATGAATTGACCTGGAGGCTGGGAATATGCTCTACGAATAGGAGAGTAGAAAGACAGACGGAGCCTGAGTCTCTAAAGAGCTCAGGACAGCCCATCTCCAGACTTCTTTAATGTAATAGAGTAACCTCCTAATTTGTTTAATAAGCCACTATAATCTAAGTTCTGTTACTAGAAGCTTAACGCAATTCCCACCTCATACACAAAGCTTTTTTTTTTGCTCAAAAATATATTATGACTCTTTTCTTCCAGCCTAATGGTCAGAGGTAAGTTATAGACTAGTGGCATGATAGGTCAGAATTTAGGATTAAATGGATTACCTTTAAGACAAATCATTGCTTCAAGTAGCAGCTAATAAGCTTATTTATTCCTTCTACGACGAATGGTTAAAACTTGAAATTTCTCATCTATAAAATGAGAAAGTGGAAGTCCCCTTTACCTTAAAGTTACCTTACAGGTGGTGTTTATGGAATTCCTTACCCTCCCCCCGCAAAAGGTGAAGAAAGTGGGAAATATAGCTTTTATTTTAAAAGATTTGGGTAAATTCTTGATTAGAGTCATAATGCATTAAGGTAAGTCAGATTTCAGGGGGCAGTACATCTCTATTTTACATCGGGGAGTACATATTCTGCCTTCTCACTAAATATCCTTTGATGGCTAGAAGATCACTGTGGTGCCATTTTGGACTCTTAAAGCCTAAGGAATAATGTGTGCAGGACCTAGAGAGTGTAGGTCCCCGCTGGAGAACTCACCGCCTGTGACTTAACTAGTGGGCAGTGCACGGGACAAAAAGCACACAGGGCGGCCACTGAACTAGGACATCAAACAGGATTCTTATGTTCAGCAAATATTTAAGGATACTCGCTCTGTGACAGGCACTGAGCTGGGCCCTGGGAGACGACAGGCAAGACGTAGTCGCTGACCTCCATAGGTCTCAGGCCCGGCATTCCGAACTCAAGCTCTAATTCTAAATGACGTTGGTTGAGAAAGAAAGTGTGTTCCAGGAAGCCCTCATTAGTTTAAAGGCTGCTGAACAAACGCCTGTTTCACATAGACGAAGCACGAAATAGATGCACTGAAACAGAAAAATTTTCTCCTACTTCCGTAGAATGTTGCTGCTTACTTTCCCACTAGGGATGCTTCTCTCTGAAAGCCAGACCTATAGGAATTTGCTTTCTTTTCCTGGGGGGCCTAACCTCACGGAATCCGCAGAAGCACTAAGTAAGCAGAGCGTCAGAACACTACGTTCACAGTCCTGGTTTAGCATCAATTCTATGAACCCTGGTAAAACATTTCTTGGAGATTCACTGTTTTCATCTGTAAAACGAGGAGCTAGGAAGTGCACTCTGTGCAAAAAGTTTGAAAACGTTTTGAAAGTGTGCAAGGGTAAAATCCCGCAACCAGAGGATGCGCGATCTTCTGTTTCTCTCTCCCGGGCTACTGTACCACCTTTTCCGCCAGCTCTCCACGCCCTCACGTCCCGCCCCGCCCCGCCCCGCCCCGCCCAGTCCTGTCCCGCCCCGTCCCGTCCCGGGCACCCCGCAGCCGGCGGGAAGTGCGCCTGTGCGCTGTGAGGCCCTTCTCGCCTTCCGTCGCTTCCTTTTCCGTCTCGGCCCCGCCCACCGCCGGCGCCACCATTTCCGGTTCAGCCCAGAAACGGCCCAATCGCTTCTGGTCCCTGCTTCGCTGGCCAGCCCATTTCTCCAACGTTTCGGTGGCTTACTCGGTCTCCGGGGCAGGTGGTTACCAATAAAGTTTTACTGTTTCAAAGCCGGGAGGACTGGGCGCATTCTCCGTCCCCTTGCTCGCTGCCCGCAGTTTGCCTCGGCTACAGGTAACCAGCTTTAGGGCCTCATGGCCGAGGGCCGCCGCGGCCGGGCGGGGATGAGGCCGCCTTTCGCTGCCCGCGTGCTCCCGTGGCTTTTGGGGCCGTCGGCTTCCGTCTCAGCTTGAGCGCAGTCCCTCCGCTCCCGCGGGCAGCTTCGCGCCGGACCCTATGGCCTCTGAGGCGCCGCCGCCTTCTTTGTCGCCGTCGCCACCTCCCTCCCCCGAGCCTGAGCTGGCCCAGCTGAGGCGGAAGGTGGAAAAGTTGGAACGCGAGCTGCGGAGCTGCAAGCGGCAAGTGCGGGAGATCGAGAAGCTGCTGCATCACACAGAGCGGCTGTACCAGAGCGCCGAGAGCAACAACCAGGAGCTCCGCACTCAGGTGCGCGGTCCGCCTCCAGCCCCACGCCCCATCCAGCCCGAGATGAGGCCTTCGAAGCCTAAGATAGCCTCAGAAGGGCTCCCTGGTAGGGCCCAGGACTGCTTTATAGAGTACCTGAAAGAGTTAAAAGTTCAGTGCGATGATAATTCCAGGTCCATTTGGAACAAACCGAAGCGTTGGGGTACTCGATTTAGATAAGTGCGTGAGCTGCAGTTGTGGCCGGCGTGGAGTGCACTTAAGTACTTCAGTCTTCATTCTCACTTGTGAAGTCCCATTGGCAGTAGGCACATTTCTAATATTTTGTTCTAGATCACTTTTGAGTTTGTTAAAGCGCCGGATTTCAATCAGAATCCCATTTATCATACCCTAGATGTGTGAACTGATATTGAGCCTCAGTGGCCCATAAAATGAGAATGCCAGGACCACACTGGTGGAGGTTAAATCAAAGTAAATGTCAAAGACTGTTTTACAGTTTTGTAAATTGCTGAACGCTAGCTATGTGTGAGGTTGTTCTGGGCATTCATCTTGAGTAGTCTAGTGGAAGTAGGGAAGATAGAACTGTCTTCGTTAGAGACACTAAGCAGCTAACTTTGTACTTATAACATGCAGTAAGGACAAATATTTAAATTCGCATTTTAAAAAAACTTAAACAGCATAATCTTTTCAGCTTGATTGTTTTGGGCAGTCGCGCTCTTTCCCAACAAGTTATTTCCTCATAATTATTAATTTCAGTTAAGTGTTGTCTAGTCTTTTGGCATATATTGATACATTTCCTAAAACCACAAATGTAGGCTGAACGTTAAAGTATCATCAAACTTTATTACGCTTTGCTATCAAATAATCTATGAAAATAACCACTGAGTTGCAATGACTTTCTGTGCCCATTGTATAGAGTTGTTAACATTATGACATTACCGAAAATTCGTGTTCTGTTACTCAACAACTATTTCTTGGACAGCTACAATGCACAGCGACTGTGCTAGGAGACTACAGATATTGTTAAAATATTGTGGGGAAAGGGGAGTAAAATATGATGAGCTGTGAAAAAAACCCTTTTATAATTCTAAATTGTAAAAGTACCGCTTGCTGTAGAGAACCTAAAAGAAAACGTTTTTCTAATCTTTGAAGAGCCAGCGTTTTGGTTATTAGTGTTAATTTGCTGGCAGTCTAATATGAAAAATTGAAAAGCATAGAAAGCTGTAACTTTACTAGTGCTAGTAATTATTCTTCTTTATTATCTTTCTAGTCAGCCTCCCCTGGTGGTGGGTGGAGTTTGTTAACTGTCATTCCTAATTACTAGATAGTGTTTTATCTGGAGCAGTAAAAATTTGGCTTGAGAATTGAGGGTGAACTAGCAGGAAAGTACAATATGTACAGGCTTTGGAGTCAAAGAAACCTTGTGCAAATTACTTTCTTTAGATTTCTCACATGTAAAATGGGGATTAGGACAACTAATTTGTAAGGTGGTTGTAAGAATGAATGAGATGTTACCCACAGTACCAAGTGCAGTGCCTAGCATGTAGCAGATTCTATATAAATGGTCTTGTTCGTAGTAATAGTGGTAGTAGCCAGAGCCAGGATTAGAGCAAGGCGATCAGTAGCCTAGGGCGAAAAATTCAAGGGGGCACTCATTCTCAGGTATGATTCTATACTTGCATGAAGCTGAGAGTGAATGTCTCCTTAAATTTTGTGCCTTAGGTGCCTTGCTTGCTTCACTCTAGTTCCAGCCCTGGTGGTAGCAGCAGATCTGATAATCTGTGAAGTGCACAGATAACCCGTATATAATCAGTCTTATCACCTTTCTCTTTTTAAGCTTTATGTATCATTAAAGAAGCTTGTTTTTTGGTTTTGTGCTTATAATGGGTGTAATCTCACACTGAGTTCCTGTCTGACTGAGCTGCATTGATGAGGCTGCTCTTCATCTGCTTATGGGTATTTTTTGCACTCAGTTGTTGTGGCCTTGGTATTCAGTGAGACACAGAGAGGCGAGATGCATCTCTGAGGCAGTCACCTCTCTTTCCTTCTGCTCCAGTTACTTAATTATAAGATTACTATTTCAAGGAAAAAGTATGTTAAAGTAAATGAGTGGCATTATTTAAGTGAATGATTAATTCCAGGTGGAGAACACTGAATGATACTAGATAATTTAATTCAATGATTTAATTCTCCTTAGGGAGAACTGCTGACTGATTAAAACAGTAGTATAAAAACTTTCTTATTTGTTAGAAATAAAGGATCCTGTTCACTAAGTCTTATTAATTTAGTCAGTCTGATTTTTGGAGGTAATAGTTTGAGGTTAGCTAGAGAATATGAGAATAAAAACATCTCCTTCTGCAGATGTAAAAGGTGAAAGCCAATTATATTGTAGTATTTTCAGTTTTTCTGAAAAGGAAACTGGCTGATATTGGTACTTCTCCAAACTTTTACCAGGAAAAATAATTATTGTAATTTCAGGAGAATAGTGTGTATATTATTAGATTGCTGTATGGCTTATTTTTCCTAAAGCCTTGCTTTCTTTCAGGTAGAAGAGCTCAGTAAAATACTCCGTTGTGGGAGAAACGAAGATAATGAAAAGTCTGATGTAGAAGTACAAACAGAGAACCACCCTCCTTGGTCAATCTCAGGTATTCTGCTTATAGTGAAGATATACTAATACTACTACATTCAGATCATGCTAACGTGGAGTTTTCTTTAAATTTAGAATCTGTATACATCTAGATAAATAGGAGAGCTGTTAACAAAGTTGACTTTTCTCCATATGATTTGGTATTTTCAGATAATCTATTTGCTCTTTTGTTGGGAAAGTAGAAATATATTGTTATTCCTGTAAATACGTAATATTGCTAATATGCTTTCAGTGGCACACTCACTGAGTAATTTTTGCTATGTTGTAAGCCATCTACTCTCATCTGACCTTACTTGTGACCAGGGGCATGTGTTTTCTTGTTCATGTGTTCCACTTAGCATCAATTCAGTGTCAGTCTCTAGGCCCTCCTGGGAATGGGGTGAGCCTACAACCCTGGCCTTGTTAGTGGTATTATGTTGTGAGGCAAAATAACTGAGAAACCAAGTTTTAATAAATAGGGATAACAAGAAATGATCCTTCCCATTAAATTTTGCCTTGTTTTATTCAGATGCAGCTTAGCAAATTGCTAAACACAGCAATGCTATGAACATTACATATCTGTATAATATTATGTTTTTTAAAAAGTCAGCACCATGAGCAAAATTTGACAGAAAAAGTCAGCCCTTGACATGTTGTCATTTGATATTGAAGTATACTGTGGTATGTAGTTAGACGTTGTTAAGAGTTGCTAATTTTTTTTTTTTTTTGATAGAACACAACCTATCTACATGTTTTCTCTTTTTACTCTTGCTATGGAAAATCCAAATCTGCTTACCTTTTTTTCCTTTTTAGCTTGACAGCTAGGGAACTGAAGGTGACATTAGAATCAAAGATATATATCTCTGCAGATTTATTTGGACCATTAATTTTAATCTGTTAAAATGTGTATAATTATAAAAATATGGTTTGTTTGCAATGTGTGCTCTTGTGTTCAGTGCCAGTGTTTTGGAATTAAGTCCTTTTTATATACACTATTCTAATATGATATCACTTAATTTGTTTTTGCAATAGATTATTATTATCAGACATACTATAATGATGTTAATCTTCCAAATAAAGCATCTGAACTCCCAGTTCAGGAAGACCAGGATATCAGACCTTCTACTTTTAATTCTAAAGACCAGTCACACATAGAAAGTGATGCTTATGCTGGTACTGATATAACAGAAAATGTTAATTGTGGACAAGAGGACCATTTTGCCTCAAATTCACAGGTAATAAAATGCTTCACTTGAAACTGTTGATACTCAAGAACTTGTTCTTCTTTGTTGTTATTACGTAGAAAAATAGACTTCTTTGGTTTATTACAACATATACAAGGGTTGTAAATGTTCTGTGTGTAATTATGCAGTGAATAATACAGTTTTTGAGAAACAAAAGTTAGAACTTGTTCGTATGTGTAACTGTTTTCCTACTCTGTTGTGTTGCAAAAGTGTATGCTGTACATAAACTAAACAAAATTTGTCAGTACGTTTGACTCAACCAGAAAATTTTGAGCAACCACAATACCATGTTCACACCAAATTTTTTTTAATACTTCCTTTATGTCAATTATCTTGCCACTGTTCGAATTTCCCAGAATGTTTTATAAATTTGTTTTTACCATTTGTTTGAATCAGGATCCTAGTAAGATTCATACAGGGCAACTGCTTGATGTGTGATGTATAATTTATACCTTTCTTCTCTATCTCTTTTCTAAAATTTTTTTTCCCCTTGAGCCTGTAATTATTGAAGAATCCAGATCATTTGTCTTAAAGAATATTTCAGTCTGTATTTTGTGGATTGCTTCCCTATGGTATTAGGCATTTATTTTTGAGTAATGGTCACTCACTCACTTCTAGTGTCTTCAAAACTGGGTCAGAATTGAATTAACTGATACACTAATTCATATTTTTTAAAGTGGGTCAAATTGTAATTGATAGCCATCCCTTTCCATTGCAGAAATTGAGGTCTTATTATTCAGAATAGTTTTTAGGTCTGTTTATTGTTTCAAGTTCTGCTAACTTTTGTATTGATATGTGGATGTTTTTGTCCTGTTTGACATGATTGTATCATACCTAGGAGCCAGCATCTGTGTTAGCAACAGAAGATACATCCTTAGAAGGTTCATCACTAGCTGAAAGTTTGAGAGCTGCAGCAGAAGCTGCTGTATCACAGACTGGATTTAGTTATGATGAGAATACTGGATTGTATTTTGATCACAGCACTGGATTCTATTACGATTCTGTAAGTATCTCAGACCTTTTAATACTGTATGGTTGTGTTCTTAGCTGCTTGAATACCAAATATTAAACCCTAGGTTGAATTAAGATAAGCAGGGAGCTGCATGTAAAAATTTATTTAAAGCTATTTGGCAAGAGTAAAGATTTATAAAGTAGCTTATGATACTATATTTCTATGTTTATTTAATTAAGTTAATTGTGTTATTATAGATTAATATTTTAGAGAGATCTAATAACCTTTTATATGTAAAGTAACATACAAAAATGTTAGCATATTTATTAATAAAAGGAGACAACTACATTTTGTAAAATGTTTAAGAAGCTAAACTAAAAGGAAGTAATGTTGTTAATTCTAGGCTTGGGGTAAGATTTTTTAAAAATTGTTTCAAATACTTATATCTTTATGAATCCATTTTAGACCACAGAGGAGTCTTTTTCTTAAATTCTTTATAGCATGTTTATTATTAGTCATTGCTTTATATTTTGTGACTTTTAAGCATTTCACTTTTAAAAAATCAATTTGTTAACAGTGAGAAATAGGGAATTAGTATGGAATCAGAAATATAATGGACCACGGACTAGGACAAAACCAGAAAAGAAAGTTCTTGATTTATAATATAGTGTTATGACTGTTGAAGGTCTGGTATTTAATTGGATTTTTTCAGGTTTTGATGACAATGATGCTGGAAGTTATATACCCACATACCTCAACCTCAGTGGTCTACACATATGATCTGGTCCTCAGGAATTACAGAATGTAGTGCCCCAAAGTGGAGCAGATATTCACCATTCCAGTTATTGGAACTATTATTAACTACTCTAGGGAACGTAATGATAATAGTAAATATTTTATTAGATAAGGGATTTCATTAGCTTGTCAGTTTGTACTTGGTATAGTACTTTGTAAATACTTTGTAAAAGAGGGTTTTATTTCACAGGAGTATGCTAATTGACAGTGCTAATTAATACCTAGAAAATTAATGTTTAAACTTTTATTACCAAAGAAAATAGCTATTAATTACTTGGTTTCTAGAAAAATACGGAATTTCCAAGTATATGACGTTAGTCTTTGTCATTCTCCTACCTTCTTTTCTGTAACTTTCTTCCTGACATCTATTCTGTAAATGCTTAATTACATTCTGCAGGTTGTGTCTCAGTGGAGTAGGGACTTCAGTGCTTTGCCATTTTTATTGTGCTAGTTTTCATTTTAATTAATTTTCTTACATATTTGAAAATGTCTATATTTTGCACTGAAAGACATAGCAGATTAAAAAGATTTGAGTTGTAGAAGTTCTGTTATCACTGGAAATAAAGATCAGAAAGCTTCCATTCAGTTTTTAGCTGAAGGAAAGATAGTGAGAATTCTAAATATTTTTGTAAGAGATCTACAAAATGAATTAAAGACAGTAAATTGCAATAGTATCAACAGTTAGAAAAATAAATTATTCTTTTTCAGGAAGCTTTACTTGCTTAATCTCAGTATATATCTTTGCAAGATGTGTCCAAGTCTGATCTGCATGGATTTATGACGTAAATAAGATACAGATGGTTCAATTAAATCTTGGTTATAGGGTACTGGCCAGTATCTAATAAATGCAGATGATTACATAATTTTATCTTTCTAGTTTTTATCCATAATTTACCAAAACTCTATATTGCATGGCTGCTTTACTCTAAGTCTTATGTAGTTACTTAGTGTAGAATTAATTGATTAGTGAAGACAATTGTTTATTGATTTCTTTGTACAGAATGTTATGTTGTAGTGTTCATGAGCTTAATTTTATTTTCAGATTTTTCTCCAGGATTTTGAATCATGAACATTGAAAGGCAACTCTTTGTTTTATGTCATTGAGAGGAGGGTTTAGGGGTTTATACTACCAAACCATTATGTAATTATATGGAGAATGAGTCTGCAATTGCTTTTATATGGTCGGCTTTTTCTGATGCATACCTTAGTTTTCGTGACTTCTAAAAGGTTTCTGTTGAACCATATGAAGTTGCTGTTTCTATAAGTAAAAAAATGGTCAAATATTGGCAATTTCATGAGATTTAATATAATATGTAAATGTATCCATTTTCCACACCAGGAAAATTAGAGAAGATATTGAATGGTAAAATATTTTGGAAAATTACAAGCATTTTTCATTCTGTTATCTTTATTCATTTTTTCCCAAAAATACTATAGTTCTTAAAAGAAAATTTACTGTGTTTGAATATATATGTCATTTCTATTGTCTGTTTTTTCTATTTTATTTCATCTTACTTGAATAGAACTTATTATTTTCTTAACTTTGAAAGGAAAATCAACTATATTATGATCCTTCCACTGGAATTTATTACTACTGTGATGTGGAAAGTGGTCGATATCAATTTCATTCTCGAGTAGATTTGCAGCCTTATCAGACTTCTGGCACAAAACAAAGTAAAGATAAAAAATTGAAGAAGAAAAGAAAGGATCTTGATTCTTCTACAACAAATGAGGAAAAGGTAATGTCATAATTTGTAAAATTTACATAATGGTGATATCATAGTTAAGCCAAAATTTTTGATGCAACTGAAAATCATTTAGTAACTGTATTTTAAACATATTCATTACAATAACAAGATATCAGAACCTATCAACCAAGAAGCTTTCACATGGAGCAAACATGGACTTTTCACAAATTCTCAATCACTAGACGTAGAAAAAATTTCTTAAAGTTTGAAGCAGGTAGATTTAGGGCAGATAAAATACTCCTGTGTTACATAATCTGGAAGAAGAACATTCATACTAGCTATTGATAAGTTGATGTCAGTGCACAATTCACAATAAAAGAAAAACACAGTTTGTAAATAGGTGTAGGTAAAAGTTCAACATTCTTAGTTTTGTTGAGCAATTTCTTCTTATGTTAGCAAACATTAAAAAAAATCCATTGCTAGCAAATTTAGGATACGTATATATTCATTAGTTTCAATTGGTATCTTTTGGGAAAATGGATTATTTGTATCAATAACCATAAATATGTTCATATGCTTTAACTGGAAAAGTCTCATTTCTAGTTTGTAATTTAAAAAAAAATTCCAAAGAAAGAAACATTCCTTTGTATAGTTATACAGCAATACTTATAAGAACAAAAAAAGTAGATTTAAATGGCTGACAGTTATTGGTTAAGAAGATGACGGTACATTTAAACTTCAGTTACAAAGTAAATGAGTCACAGGGATGAAATGTACAGTGTGGGGAATATAGTCAATAATAATGTAATATTTTTGTGTGGGAACATGGTAACTAGACTTGACATTGTGGTCATTTTGTAATGTATAAAAATATTGAATTACTATATTGTGCACCAAGAACTGAGGTAGTGTTATAAGTCAGTTACATTTGAAAAACAAATAAATAATCTCATAGAAGATGATACCAGATTTGTGGTTACCAGAGGCAGGGGGTGGGGAGAGGGGGATAGTTAGATGAAGGTAGTCAAAAGGTACAAACTTCCAGTTATAGGATTAATAAGTACTGGGGCTGTAATGTACAACATGATAAAACAATTAACACTGCTGTAAGTTATATATGGAAGTTGTTAAGAGAGTAAATTCTGAGAGTTCTTATCACAAGGAAAAAAATTTTTTTATTTTGTATGAAAATGAGATGATGGATGTTCATTAAACTTAACCATGGTAGTCATTTATGATGTATGTAAGTCAGATCATTATGCTGTAAACCTTAAATTTCTGCAGTGCTATATGTCAATTATATCTTAATAAAAATGGAAGAAAAAAAGGAAGAAAATGATAGTACATTTAATTGAAAAAACATTATTTAGTCATTCAGAAGGTAGTTTATACAGGCTGAGGGGAGTTTTTAAAATACTTATGCTACAATGTTAAATTGAAAGAAGGGAAGTAAAAAAATGTTATCAATGCTCTTATTTCTACTCCCTAAATAGAATTAGGTTGGTGGTTTACAGGCAGGAAAGGAGGCTTATTTGTTGTATTGGCGTTTTGTAAATTGTGGCAACTATTCGATAGTTTACTCTTGATTTCTTTTTTTTTTGAAATACAGTTGAAGTACAATATTATATTAGGTTCAGGTGTACTAAATAGTGATTTGACATTTGCATACGTTATGAAGTGATCACCACCTTAAGTCTAGTAACCATCATTTTCCACATAAAAAGTTATTATATTATTCTTGACCATATTCCTTATGCTGTAAATTGTATTCCCATGGCTTATTTATTTTATAACTGGAAAGTTATACCTCTTAATCTCCTTCACTTTGTTTGCCCCCACTTCCAACTCCCTCCCCTCTGGCAACCATCCAGTTGTTCTCTGTATCTATGAATCTGTTTTCCTTTTGTTTGTTTGTTTTGTTTTTTAGATTCCACATGTAAGTGAGATCATAAGGTATTTGCCTTTCTCTGTCTGACTTATTTCACTTAGCATAATACCCAAAGTCATTAATGTCTTTGCAAATGACAAGATTTCGTTTTTTAAATAGCTGAGTAATATTCCTGTGTGTGTGTGCGTGCGCGCATGCCGCATCTTTATCTATTTATCTATCAGTGGACACTTCGGTTGCTTTCATGTTGGCTGTTGTAAATAATACTGTGATGAACATTGGGGTGCATATATATTTTTGAGTTCATGTTTTTTCTTCTGGTAAATACGGAGAAGTGAAATTTCTGGATCATATGGCAGTTCTCTTTTGAATTTTTTGAGGAACCTTCATACTATTTTCCATAGCGGCTGCACCAATTTACAATACCACAAACAGTGCAAAAGGGTTCTCTTTTCTCCACATCCTTGGCAACACTTGTTATTTGTTGTCTTTTTGATCATAGCCTCTAGAACAGGTGTGAGGTGATAATCTCATTGTGGTTTTGATTTGCATGTCCCTCATGATTAGCAGTGTTGAGCATCTTTTCGTGTGCCTGTTGGCCATCTGCATTTCCTCTTTGCAAAAATGTCTGTTTGTTCTTCTGCGCATTTTTTAACCTGGTTGTTTTTTTGATGCGAAGTTGTGTAAACTGTTTATATATTTTGGATATTAACCCATTATTGGTCATATCATTTGCGAATACCTTCTCCCTTTCACTAGGCTGCCTTTTTGTTTTGTTTATAGTTTCCTTTGCTGTGCAAAAGCTTTTTAGTTTGATGTAGTCCCATTTGTTTATCTTTGCTTTTGTTTTCCTTGACTGAGGAGCTATATCCAAAAAAATATTCCTAAGACTGATGTCAAAGAGCATACTGCCTATGTTTTCTTCTAGGAGGTTTGTGGTTTCAGGTCATACATGTCTTTTTTCTTTGCAGTACACGGGTCTCTCACTGTTGTGGCCTCTCCCGTTGCGGAGCACAGGCTCCGGATGCGCAGGCTCAGTGGCCATGGCTCACGGGCCCAGCCGCTCCGCGGCATGTGGGGTCCTCCCAGACCAGGGCATGAACCTGTGTCCCCTGCATCGGCAGGCGGACTCTCAACCACTGTGCCACCAGGGAAGCCCCATACATGTCTTTTTATACGTATATATTCATATTTTTTATTGAAGTATAGTTGATTTATAATGCGTTAGTTTCTGGTGTACAGCAAATTGATTCAGTAATATGTATGTATATTCTTTTTCATATTTTCCATTATGGTTTATTACAAGATACTGAATATAGTTCCCTGTGCTATACAGTAGGGCCTTGTTGTTCATCTGTTTTATATATAGTAGTTTGTATCTGCTAATCCCAAGCTCCTAATTTATTCCCTCACCCCCACCTCTTTGGTAACCATAAGTTTGTTTTCTATGTCTGTGAGTCTTTCTGTTTTGTAAATAAGTTTGGGTCATGTTTTAGATTCCACATGTAAGTGATATATGATATTTGTCTTTCTCTTTCTGACCTACTTAGGATGATAATCTCTAGGTGCATCCATGTGCTGCAAATGGCATGATTTCTTTCTTTTTTTTATAGCTGAGTAGTATTCCACTGTGTATATATACCACATTGTCTTTATCCATTCATCTGTCGATGGACATTTAGGTTGCTTCCATGTCTTGGCTGTTGTAAATATCGCTGCAAAGAACATTGGAGTGCATATATCTTTTCAAATTATAGTTTTCTCCAGGTATGTGCCCAGGTGTGGGATTGATGGATCATATGGTAACTCTATTTTTAGCTTTTTAAGGAACTTCCATACTGTTTTCCATAGTGGCTGCACCAACTTATATTTCCATCAACAGTGTAGGAGGGTTCCCTTTTCTCCACACCCTCTCCAGCATTTATTATTTGTAGACTTTTTTTTTTTTTTTCTTTTTTGCGGTATGCGGGTCTATCACGTTGCAGAGCATAGGCTCTGGACACGCAGGCTCAGTGGCCATGGCTCACGGGCCCAGCTGCTCCGCGGCATGTGGGATCTTCCCGGACCAGGGCATGAACCTGTGTCCCCTGCATCGGCAGGCGGACTCTCGACCACTGCGCCACCAGGGAAGCCCTATTTGTAGACTTTTTAATGATGGCCATTCTGACCAGTGTGAGGGGTTACCTCATTGTAGTTTTGATTTGTATTTCTCTAATAATTAATGAAGTTCAGTATCCTTTTATGTGCTTCTTCGCCACCTGTATGTCTTCTTTGGAGAAATGTCTCTTTAGGTCTTCTGCCCATTTTTTGTTTTGGGTTGGTTGTTTTCTTTTTATTGAGTTGTATGACCTGTTTGTATATTTTGGAAATTAAGCCCTCGTCAGTTACATTGTATGCAAAGGTTTTCTCCCAGTCTGTGGGTTGTCTTTTTGTTTGTTTATAGTTTCCATTGCTGTGCAAAAGCTTTTAAGTTTGATTAGATCTTCTTTATTAATATTTCTGTTGCCTTGGGAGACTGACCTAAGAAAACATTGCTACAATTTATGTCAGAGAATGTTTCTCTCATGTCTTCTCTAGGAGTTTTATGGTGTCATGTCTTATATTAAAGTCTTTAAACCGTTTTGAGTTTATTTTTGTGTAGGGTGTGAGTGTTCTGACTCCATTGATTTTATATGTGGCTGTCAGCTTTCCCAACACCACTTGCTGAAAAGACTGTTTTTTCTCCATTGTATATTCTTTCCTCCTTTGTTACATTTAAGTCTTTAATCCATTTTGAGTTTATTTTTTGTGTATGGTGTGAGAAAATGGTCCAGTTTCATTCTTTTGCACATAGCTGTCCAATTTTCCCATCACCATTTAGAGGTGATGGGAAAAGGCAATCTTTTCCCATTGTGTATCCTTGCCTCCTTTGTCATAGATTAACTTCCCATATAAGTGTGGGTTTATTTCTGGTCTCTCTATTCTGTTCCATTGATCTATGTGTCTTTTTTTGTGCCGGTGCCATACTGTTTTGATTACTGTAGCTTTGTAGTATATTTTGAAATCAGGGAGCATGGTACCTCCAGCTTTGTTCTTCTTTCTTAAGATTGTTTTGGCTATTTGGGGTCTTTTGTGTTTCCTTACAAATTATAGAATTATTCTAGTTCTGCGAAAAGCACCATTTGTATTTTAATAGGGATTGCATTGAGTCTTTAGATTGTCTTGGATATAGTATGGCCATTTTTTTTTTTTTTTTTTTTTTTTTTTTTTTTCTTGCGTTATGCGGGCCTCTCACTGTTGTGGCCTCTCCCATTTGCGGAGCACAGGCTCCGGACGCGCAGGCTCAGTGGCCATGGCTCACGGGCCCAGCCGCTCCGCGGCATGTGGGATCTTCCCGAAACGGGGCACGAACCCGCGTCTCCTGCATCGGCAGGCGGACTCTCAAGCACTGCGCCACCAGGGAAGCCCTAGTATGGCCATTTTAACAATATTAATTCTCCCAATCCATGAGCACAGTATATCTTTCCATTTGTTCCTCTTCTTTCCTCAATATTTTATAGTTTTTAGAGTATGAGTTGTTTTCCTCTTTGGTTAGATTTTTTTTTTTTTTTAATTCATCAATCCCTGAGCCTTATTTATTTATTTATTTTATTTATTTATTTTTGGCTGTGTCGGGTCTTCGTTGCTGAGCGCGGGCAGTTGCAGCAAGCAGGGGCTACTCTTTGTTGTGGTGCGCGGGCTTCTCATTGCAGTTGCTTCTCTTGTTGTAGAGCATGTTCTCTAGGCACACAGGCTCAGTAGTTGTAGCACATGGGCTCAGTAGTTGTGGCGCGTGGGCTCTAGAGCACAGGCTCAGTAGTTGTGGCACCTAGGCTTAGTTGCTCTGCAGCATGTGGGATGTTCCTGGACCAGGGCTTGAACCCATGTCCCCTGCATTGGCCACTGAGCCACAAAGGGAGTCCCTCTTGGGTTAGATTTATTCCTAGGTATTTTATTCTTTTTGATGCAGTTGTAAATGGGATTGTTTTCTTTTTTTAAAAAAATATTTCTTTATTTGGTTGCACTGGGTCTTAGTTGTGACAGGCAGGGTCCTTAGTTGTGGCTGGCGAGCTCCTTAGTTACGGCTCACAGGCTTCTTCGTTATGGCTCGCGGGCTCCTTCGTTGTGGCACAAGGGCTCCTTAGTTATGGCAGGCAGGCTCCTTAGTTGCGGCTCAAGAGCTCCTTAGTTGTGGCATGCAAACTCTTAGCTGCGGCATGCATGTGGGATCTAGTTCCCTGACCAGGGATTGAACCTGGGCCCCCTGCATTGGGAGTGTGGAGTCTTAATGACTGTGCCACCAGGGAAGTCCCTGGGATTGTTTTCTTAATTTCTCTCGTAGTTTGTTGTTAAATGTATAAAAATACAACAGGTTTCTGTATATTAATTTTGTATCCTGCAGCTTTACTGAATTCATTTGTTAGTTCTCAGTTTTTTTGGTGGTGTCTTTAGGATTTTCTATATGTTGTATAATGTCACCAGCAAACAGTGACAGTTTTACTTCTTCCATTCTAGTTTGGATTCTTTTCATTTTCTTGTCTGATTGCTGTGGCAAGGACTTCAATACTGAGTTGAATAAATGTGGCAAGAGTGAGCATCCTTGTCTTGTTCCTGATCTTAGAGGAAATGCTTTCAGCTTTTCACCATTGAGTATGATGTTGGCTGTGGGTTTGTCATATATGGCCTTTATTATGTTGAAGTACGTTTCCTTTGTACCCACTTTGTTTAGAGCTTATCATAAATAGATGTTGAATTTTGTCAAAAGCTTTTTCTGCATCTATTGAGATGATCATGGTTTTTACTCTTGAGTTTGTTAGTGTGGTGTATTGTATTGATTTGTGGGTATTGAACCATCCTTGCATTCCTGGGATAAATCCCACTTGATCATGGTATATGGTCCTTTTAATGTATTATTGAATTTGCTTTGCTGATATTTTCTGGAGGATTTTTGCATCTGTGTTCATCAGTGATATTGGCCTGAAATTTTCTTTTTTGTCATGTCTTTGTCTGGTTTTGGTATCAGGCTGATGCTGACCTTGTAGAGAGTTTGGAAGTGTTCCTTTCTCTCCAACTTTTTGGAATAGTTTGAGAAAGATAGATTTGTTAACTCTTCTCTGAATATTTGGTGGAAATCACCTGTGAGGCCATCTGATCCTGGACTTTTATTTCTTGTGAGTTTTTTTTGATTACTGAATCAATTTCATTTGCAGTAAATGGTTTGTTCATATTTTCTATTTTTTCCTGATTCAGTCTTGGGAGACTGTGTTTCTCAGGGTTTATCCATTTTTTCTAGGTTGTCTGTTTTATTGGCATATAATTGTTCATAGTAATCTCTTATTTTTTGTATTTCTGCAATATCAATTGTAACTTCTCTTTCTGATTTTATTTATTTGGGCCCTCTCTTTTGGTGATAAGTCTTGTTAAAGGTTTAGCAATTTTGTTTATTTTTTCAAAGAACCAGCTCTTAGTTTCACTGATCTTTTTTCTTTTTTTAGTCTCTACCATTTCTTTCTTTCTTTCTTTTTTTTTTTTGCCACGCTGTGCAGCTTGCAGAATCTTAGTTTCCCAACCAGCGATCGAACCCATGCCCTCTGCAGTGGAAGTGCAGAGTCCTAACCACTGGACCACCAGGGAATTCCCTGTATCATTTATTTCTGTTCTGAACTTTATTATTTCTTCTCTTAACTTTGTTTTTGTTTCTTCTTTTTCTAGTTCCTTCAGCTGTAAGGTTAGATTGTTTATTTAAGATTTTTCTTGTTTCCTGAGGTAAGCTTGTATTTCTATAAACTTCTTAGAACTGCTTTTGCTGCATCCTATGGATTTGGGATCATTGTTTTTCCATTTCATTTGTCTCCAGGTATTTTTCAGATTTCTTTTTTTGAGTTCATTAGTGACCCATTGCTTGTGTAGTAGTGTATTGTTTAGACTTCATGTGTCTGTGGTTTTTTTTCTTGTAGTGGATTTCTAGTTTCATACTGTTGTGGTTGAAAATGCTGCTTAATATTTCAGTCTTAAAATTTTTTTAATTTTAGTTGAAGTATAGTTGATTTACAGTGTTGTACTAATTTCTGCTTAGTTATACACATCTATACATTCTTTTTTTTTCTTTTCCATTGTGGTTTATCTCAGGAGACTGGATATAGTTTCCTGTGCTATACAGTAGGACCTTGTTATTTACCCATTCTAATTGTAATAGGTTGCATCTACTAACCCCAAACTCCCAGTCCATCCCTCTCCCTCCCTTCCCCTTGGCAACCACAGGTTTTTCTCTATGTGAGTCTGTTTCTGTTTTCTAGATAGGTTCATTTGTGTCATTATTTAGATTACACATGTAAGTGATATTATATGGTGTTTTTGTCTTTCTGACTTACTTCAAGTTGTATGATAATCTCTAGTTGCATCTCAGTCTTAAATTTCTTGAGACTTGTTTTGTGGCCTAGCATGTCATCATCATACAGAATGTTCCATGTTCACTTGAAACAAATGTGTATCCTGCTTCTTTTGGATGAAATGGTCTCTGTGTATCTGTTAGGTTCATTTAGTCACGTGTCATTTAAGACCAGTGTTTCCTTACTGTTTTTCTGTCTAGATGATGTCCATTGATGTAAGTGGAGTGTTAAAGTCCCCTACTATTATTGTGTTACTGTCAATTTCTCCCTTTATGTTTGTTAGTATTTTCTTTATGTATTTAGGTGCTCCTGTGTTGGGTACATAGATATTTACAATTGTTATATCTTTTTATTGGCTTGATCCCTTTAGCATATGACGTTCTTGTTTGTCTCTTTTAACAGTCTTTGTTTTACAGTCTGTTTTGTCTGATATAAGTATTGCTACCCCAGTTTTCTTTTTATTTCATTTGCATGGAATACCTTTTTCTATCCCTCACTTTCAGTCTGTGTGTGTCTTTAGATCTGAAGTGAGTCTCTTGTAGGCAGCATATATGTTTTTTTTCAATCCATTCAGCCACTTTGTGTCTTTTAATTGGAGCTTTTAATCCATTTACATTTGAAGTAATTACTGATAGGTATGTACTTACTGCCATTTTGTTCATTGTTTTTTGGGGGGGTTCTGTAGTACTTTTTTGTTCCTTTTTTCTTTTGCTCTCTTCCCTTGTGATTTGATGACTACCTTTAAGTGTTACATTTGGATTCCTTTCTATTTTCTGTGTATGTGTTGTTGGTTTTTGGTAACCATGAAGTTCATATTTGACAACCTATATATGTGTGATTATTTTAAGACAATTTCTTAAGTTTGAATGCATTCTAACTGCTTTACATTTTTACTTTTGTTTCCCCCCACATCTGATGTTTTTGAGGTCATATTTTATGTTTTTGTTTTGTTTATCCCTTAACTGCTTATGTAAATATACATGATTTTTACTACTTTCATCTTTTAGCCTTTCTACTAGCTTTATCGGTGGTTGATTTGCTACCTTTATGTTTACCTTTACCAGTGAGATTTTTCCTTTCATAAGTTCCATATTTCTAGTTGTGGCCCTTTCTTTTCTACTTAAGAGATGTCCCTTTAACATTTCTTGTAAAGCTGTTTTAATGGTGCTGAACTCTTCTAGCTTTTTCTTGTCTGTAAACCTCTTTATCTCTCCTTCTAATCTGAAAGATAGCCTTTCTGGGTAGAGTGTTCTTGGTTGTAGGTTTTTTCCTTTCATCACCTTGAATATATGGTGCCACTCCCTTCTGGCCTGAAAAGTTCTGCTGAAAAGTCAGTGATAGCCTTATGGTAGCTCCCTTGTGGATAACTAGTTGCCTGTCCCTTGTTGCTTTTTTTTTTTTTTTTTTTTTTTTTCCTTGCGTTATGCGGGCCTCTCACTGTTGTGGCCTCTCCCATTTGCGGAGCACAGGCTCCGGACGCGCAGGCTCAGTGGCCATGGCTCACGGGCCCAGCCGCTCCGCGGCATGGGGGATCTTCCCGAAACGGGGCACGAACCCGCGTCTCCTGCATCGGCAGGCGGACTCTCAAGCACTGCGCCACCAGGGAAGCCCCCTTGTTGCTTTTAAAATTCTCTGTTTTTCTTTAATTTTTGCCATTTTAATTGTAACTAACCTCTTTAGATTCATCTTGTTTGGGACTCTGTGCTTCCTGGACCTGGATATCTGTTTCCTTCCCCAGGTTAGGGAAGTTTTCAGCTATGATTTCTTCAGATAAGCCTTCTGCCCCCTTCTCTTCTCCTCCTGGGACTCCTGTATTGTGACTGTTAATATGCTTGATATTGTCCCAGGGGTCTCTTAAATTATACTCATTTTTTAAAATTCTATTTTTTCTTCAGCTTGAGTGATTTCTGCTGTTGTTTTCCAGATTGCTGATGTATTCCTCCGTATCATCTAATTTGTTGTCCCTTCTATTTATATTTTTAATTTGTTATTGTATTCTTCAGCTCTGTTTGGTTCTTCTTCCTATTTTCTAACTACTGAAATTTTATGTTCATTGATTCTTCTCCTGAGTTTGGTGAGCATATTTATGATCATTACCTTGAACTCTTTATCTGGTAGATTGCTTATCTCCACTTTGTTTGTTCTTTTTCTGAGGTTATGTCTTGTACCTTCATTTGGAACATATTCCTCTGTCTCCTCACTTTACCCAATTCTTTGTGTTTATTTCCATGTGTTAGGTAGGTTGTTTATGTTTCCCATCTTGGAGAAGTGGCCTTATTTAGGAGACCTCCTCTGGGGCCCCAGCAGCACACTCCTTTTTGGTCTCCAGAACCAGATGCTTTAGGGGTGTCTTCTATGTGGGCTGCATATACATCCTTCTGTTGTGGTGGGGCTGATTACTGTGGGAGCACTGGTAGGCAGGGCTGGCCCCTGGCCTGGTTGGCTGTGAGGCCATGCCTTGTATAGTGGCTGTAGGCCTACTAGAGGGTAGGGTAGTCTTCCTGTGAAGTTGGCTGCATGGTCTCGGGGCTCAGTGGTTCACTGGAGGGTGAAGCTGGGTCCCCACATGGCTGTCTTTCTGGCAGGCCAGGGGTGAGGTTTGGGGCTTGTGCCAGCCTGCTGGTGGGCAGGGCTGGGGCACCAGCACTAACAGACTAGAGGAAAATTCCAAAGTGGTGTGTTCCAGTACCAGTGTTATTGGGGTAGAACAGACTCCCAAAAATAGCTGACCCAGGCTCCTTTCAAACTACTGCCTCAGTGTTGGAACTTAGAGCATGTGACACTTTGCATGTGCCCTTGAGAACAGAATCTTATTCCTGTATCCCTCTAGTTCTCCTGAACATAAACCCTGCTGGTTTTTCAAAGCCAGACATTCTGGGGGCTCATCTTTCCAGTGCAGAACCCCTGGGCTGGGGACCCCATTTGGGGCTCAGACTCCTTGCTCCTTGTAGAGGACCTCTGTGCTTGTGATATTCCTTGCATTTGTGGGTTGCCAGCATGGGGTATGGGTCTCCACCTGTCCTACCCATCTCGTGTGGTCATTTTTGTTTGTTTCTTTTAATTTTTAAAAAAAGTTTTTATTGGTGTACAGTTCCTTTACAATTTTGTGTTAGTTTCCACTGTACAGCAAAGTGAATCAGCAGTACATATACATATATCCCCTCTTTTTTGGATTTCCTTCCCATTTAGGTCACCACAGAGCATTGAGTAGAGTTCCCTGTGCTATACAATAGGTTCTCATTAGTTATCTATTTTATACATAGTTTCAGTAGTGTATGTATGTCAATCCCAATCTCCCAATTCATCCCACGCCCCCCTGCTTTCTGCCTTGGTATCCATACGTTTGTTTTCTACGTCTGTGTCTCTATTTCTGCTTTGTAAATAAGATCGCCTATATCAGTTTTTTCAGATTCCACATATATGCGATAATAAACGATATTTGTTTTTCTCTTTCTGACCTACGTCACTCTCTATGACAGTCTCTAGGTTCATCCACGTCTCTACAAATGAACCAGTTTTCTTCCTTTTTATGGCTGAGTAATATTCCATTGTATATATGTATCGTGTGCTTACTTCTTTATGTCTTTAGTTGTGGAAAATCTTTTCTGCTAGTGTTCAGGTTATTCTCATAGATAGTTGCTTTGTAGCTAGTTGTAATTTTGCTGTGTCTATGGGAGGAGGTGAGTTCAGTGTCTTCCTACTTCACCACCTTGGCCACCTCCCCTACTCTTGAAATTTTATCTCAATTCTCTATTTGATTTGTCTTTATTTCTCTTTTATTTTCACTGGCAATACCTAGGAATTGAAGATTATGTAGCTAAAATACCAAAAATGATTTTTCTTTTTTTTTTAAGATCTCTTTTTTAGTGACATCTACCTATTACCAGTGGTTGAACTGTTTGAAAGGATGCATTATGAATACTTCTCCCTAGCAAAGCAAAGAACATGTAGGGGTCCTCAAATGACCTTTCCTGACAAACTAGAGAATGAAATTTGAAAGCATTCTGTGAGATTTTGGTCCAGCTTAGCTCCCATAACTGTTCATCTTTACCGTCCTTCAAAAATATGTTAACTTCAGGACAGTGACTTAAGAAAAATCCTGGTGAAATTCTGAGAATTCCCCAAGGATTCTAAAAGGTAATTGTGAAGCATGGGAGGAAGGCAGTTAGGACATCCTCATCTTTTTCTTGAGTTTTAAGATGTTCTTGAGCCTCACTTTTTAGAAGTGTAGAGTATACAAAAGGAAGGAAGTAGGGTGAAGAGATTGGAGTAATAACTTGAAATATGCATATATGCTTAATGCCCACATGTAGGCCCCGGGCTTTTCTTATATTTTAATGAATATTTATCTAACATTCTAGACTGACAAATAGTTTTTAAAAAGCAGTACCTCTTGCAATTTCACTCATTTTTCCTCTGCATGTATTGTCCTATAAGCAGTAGTAATAATAAAATATGTAAGATTGGAAACTTTTTTTTTTTAAAGCATATATAGTTAGGGAAATTTTTTGTCCATAATTCACAGTGGCCTTTAAAGTTCCTCATAGTTTTTCAGCTCCTTGCCCTTGTTCTTGTTCTTGGTGAGTTTATGTTGCTGGAAATATGTATAGTTTATCTATCACACTGTGAGTGTTTAGCCAGTCTTCAAAGTGAATTTATGTTGCTATTAAAAATGCATGTTTAGGGACTTCCCTGGTGGTGTAGTGGTTAAGAATCTGCCTGCCAGTGCAGGGGACACAGGTTCCATCCCTGGTCCAGGAAGATCCCAAATGCCACAGAGCAGCTAAGCCTGTGCATGACAACTACTGAGCCTGTGGTCTAGAGCCCGTGAGCCACAAATAACTGAGCCTACATGCCATAGCTACTGAAGCCCGCGTGCCTAGAGCCCATGCTCCGCAACAAGAGAAGCCACTGCAATGAGAAGCCCGCGCACCACAATGAAGAGTAGCCCTCACCCACTGCAACTAGAGAAAGCCCGTGCGCAGCAACAAAGACCAACACAGCCAAAAATAAATAAATTAATTAATTTAAAAGACAAAAGTGTGTTTAAGATGGTCTCATATTTTATAAAGTAACAGCGGAACATATGAATTCACTTCATCATGTTGCTCTAAGATAGAAAGAAAATTCAGACTGTGTTACAAACCAAAGGAAAATAACTCTCTGTTTTTTCTAAAGTTAAAATAATAGATTTGTTTATTTGTCCTAGGGTATGCCCAGTGTGTATGTATAATAAATAATAAAAGGCTTATGCCAGGTAAGTTGGAATTTTGGAACAAAAGAGATGTAACTGATTCATCTGTACTTTTTTTGTATTATCAAACCAACTCTCTAATATATTAAATTTTAGCAAAACTTCAGTTCTGCTACATTAGGTACATTTGCACCTTTAAATCCCTGCTGTAATTAAAGCTAATTCTTTATGTTTTGTATGTTGACTTGATAATTGGCTCAACGTTGAGAAAGAAAATTTAGGTTTAGTTGTATTCTCTAGGCCTGCACAGTTCAGCCAGCTCCATCTGGCTACTGAATACTTGAAATGTAGCTAATCCTAATTAAGATGCTTTCTAAGTGTAAACTACACTCAATTTTGAAGACTTAGTACAGAAAGTCCATGTAAAATATTTTGGTAATTTTTATAGTGATTAAATGTTAATTTTATATATAATTAATAATATTTTGTAAGTACTGGGTTAGATAAAATGAATTTCACTGGTTTCTTTTTACTTTTTTAATGGCCCTACTAGATAATTTTAAAGTATAAAATATAATTTGCATTTTATTTTTGACAGCATTGTTCTAGGCTGTCACATGTCCAAGCAATATGTGATGAGGGCCTGGACTGGGACAGTTAAGACACTGAAAATAGATAAGGAGAGAAAATTGGGATAAATTTCAAACATAGTCTATAGCACTTGGTAATTGATTTCAAGTGGTGGTTAAGGAGATGTCAAAGACTTATGATTTGGATAAGTGGATGGTAATATCATTAACCAGGAAAGGGAACATGAGAGGAAGAGGCAGTAGAGATAATAGGTATTTCACTGTACATATCTCTTCACTAATTCATTGAAACATTTAGCATTAAATATAAGATGGTCATGTTTAAGAGTCTTCTCTCCTGTTACCACCTCTTTCCAGAATTTGAATTCAGAAGATCAAAAAACATCAAGTATTGAACATATAAGCTGCAGTGAGGGAGAAGATTTTGCAAGCGTGAAAAAGAAGGCCAAAATAGACATTCATTACAAAAAGAGTCCCCCCAAATATACTGTTCCAGTTAGCGCAAAGACTGTAGAATCTCCTCTTAATGAAAACATTTATAATTCGGCTTCATTTAAAGATGAGAAAATCATAGAGACTGATAGTGAGCCTGAAGAAGGTGAAATTACAGACTCTCAGACCGAGGACAGTTATGATGAAGACATTACCAGTGAAGACAATGTAACTGCAGAAGATTCTGAAGATGAAGGTGAGTAAATGGCCATTATTTAATTTTATATAAATAACCAAGTATGGTCATTGTAAAAGTGCAAAACAGTTAAAAGTGTTACTAACCCATATAATATATCTGCCGAAAAGTGAGCTGATTGTTTTAAAGAGATTAATGACATTATTAAAAATTAAAACTGCTTGGTTATTTTTCAACAGGATGTGAATAAATGACTAGTACTTGGATCGTGAAGTTTCATTGCATTGAATGGCTTAGTCAGTAGAACACAAAACCAAGTTACCTACTTTCTAATCCTAAAGTAGCTACAAAGCCTTTTTTGGTGGATTAGATATTTGTCCACTTTTGTAATTGAGGGAGGGAAAGCAGTTGCCTTTAAAAAGAGTAGTCCATGAATTCAGCTTACATAGGTATTATGGTAAATCTAATATTTATTTTACTTGAGGATATAAAGATATACTTTTAAAACTCAGGAATTCATATTGGTGTATATGAGCTTATTTTGTTCTTAATGGAATTTCCTCTCATTTTTTCTTAAAAAGGGCAGACTCAGTTTTTCTAACATAATGTAAAAATGCTTTTTTGGGATACTTTCAAATTCCAAGACCTTAAAAAAGAGAGAGTTGATTATTTTATAATTGTGATAGGTGCTGAATATCTTTAGGTTGATCTTTTTATAAATTTATTTATTTTTGGCCACATTGCATGGCATGTGGGATCTTAGCTCCCTGACTGGGGATCAAGCCTGTGCCCCCTGCAGTTGAAGTGTGGAGTCTTAACCACTGGACCTCCAGGGAAGTCCCATAGGTTGATCATTTTAAATTGGTAACATTGTTAAACCTTACTTACTGTGTATGTGATATAGCAGAATTTAAGAATGTTGTTTTAAACAGAATGAAGATTTTTATCAATATATTTTTACTTTATGTATGCCTCCTACTCATCTCTATACATTTCTCATTTTTTCCCGTAGCATTTGAATTAATATTTACACATTTCTTTGGCAGATGAAGAAAAAATTTGGCCCCCATGTATTAGAGTAATTGTAATTAGATCACCTGTGTTGCAGACAGGATCACTTTTTATCATTACAGCTGTAAATCCTGCTACAATTGGAAGGTAAAAATGTTTAGTGTTATTATATTTGTGTATTTGTCTTATTCCAGTGGACTGTACTTTTCCTGAGCAGTTAATCATTAAATATGCGTGGTACTTGTTGAATAGGAAAAATGTCCCTGTCCATGTCCCTCCCTTTTCCACTCAAAAAGTATTCTGACACCTACCTTTTGTCACCTGCTTTTGGAAGACAATTGGAGATGTAACCTCATTATCCCTAAAGGGGACTGACTGCCTATGTAAAGGGATAAAATCTTGGTGATATGATACCTTCCACAGAGGTTTTCTCATTTTCTTACATTTTGTATTGCTTTTTTTAGGTTTAAATTACTTAAACCCACTATTGACCTCCTCTGATTCTTTTCCTTTACCCCTTTATAATTCAGCCAGCTTGGGAGAGATGTAGGTTTTAATCATGAGTAGGATAATTTCCTTTCTTCCTAACTGGAAAGGTAATGTATCTTTAATTCAGGTTCCATATGATATCTTAATTTTAAATTCTTAGAAATAGTATACTTTTTTTACATGTAGTAATAGAAGTGGAAACAGTCAACAGGTCTGGAAAAAGTGATTGACATTAGTACAAAGGATATTTTGTCTCACTGGATGTTTACTAGCCTGTGACAGATGTACCAAAGAGTAAAAGTAATTCTGGAACCTTCTTTCAAAAAGGAAGTTAGAGTAGCATTATGGGAACCACATTTAGTGTGACAGAGAGACTTGCATTTTAACATCTTTTAAAATAAAAAAACTTATCTTTAAAAAAATTCTTTAAGTGCTACATTTATGTATGCTTCAAAAATAATTAAAGGCATTTTACTTAACTCTGCAGAGAAAAAGATATGGAGCATACTCTCCGAATCCCTGAAGTTGGTGTCAGTAAGGTAAGCTCTTTGATTTTTCGGTTACAGCCCCCTAGATGTGATTTTGTAAATCATCCTTATGGCAGAAAGCTTAGGATTTTTCCCATTAAAAAGAAAGGTTAATAGTCAATATAGTAATGGTAATGAAAGCAATGCAGATTTGTTTATTCCACTGCTTGAGAAAATAAAAACTCTCTTTCACAATTTGGATGAGCTAAAATTATGTTTAATTTTTAACAGTCTGGTGCAGGAGTAGAAAATGTGGATTAATTTAAGTATTAAAGTAATACCCATTTAACAAATATTGAGTGAAATAAATATGTTAGATATTATAGCAGTTCAAAAATAAATCAGACCTGGATTCAGGCTACTTTAGTGCATGGTTACTTTGAGTCCAGGGTATTTTCCAACTCAAGAACAGTCTATCCTCTACCATCCAAGGCTTTCCATTTATATCTTTTCCTAGTTGTGTCTCTAATGGTTTCAGGAAAAAGAGCAGTTGGGTTTTTCAAAACAAACAATAAGAACAGTTGCAGCTTAAGTTATAAGGTTCAGCTACCAAAACTCTCATTTATCTTTTTTCTTTACTATATTTTCTGTACTTTTCCCCCTCCCTTTTCTGACTGTTAACCTTTTTTCTTTTTTTTTTGACCTTTCATCATCCCCATTTTGTTTCTATTTCATGGACTATAATATAATTCTAAAATATGTATTTTTTGTGATTTTTTTTGTCTTTTTGGAATGAAATTTGTTTTCCCATTATTAGTTTGAAAGTCTAGTTATTTTTACTTTGTACTCATTCAGAGAGGAGGAAATCCTCGTAATCCTAACTCTGACCAAGTTATCTTTCTTTTTAACCGTCTTATGACCCTTGATTCTTCTGCCTCCAAAGAAAACCCAATCTGTAACTTAAATAGCAAAGACATCCTTCTCCCACTTCAGTCTAAAATGTAGGTAGTTCTCTGGTGGCATTTCTGCTTTTTTTTTTTTTTTTTAAAACAAACATGTCCACTGGTGGGATAGAGAATTTGTTAGCTGTGTGAAATCAGTTTGACAATATATATCACACATATCCAGGTATATGAAAAAATTAAATTAAAAAACCCCCACATACTTCATATTAATATTAGGGGGAAAACAGAAATGAATATTTAACGAATGGATAGGAAAGGACCTTCTAAGTTTAAAAAAAAAAAAAAAAAAAGGAAAAGGGCTTCCCTGGTGACGCAGTGGTTGAAAGTCCGCCTGCCAATGCAGGGGACACGGGTTCATGCCCCGGTCCGGGAAGATCCCACATGCCGCGGAGCAGCTGGGCCCGTGAGCCATGGCCACTGAGCCTGCGCGTCTGGAGCCTGTGCTCCGCAACGGGAGAGGCCACAACAGTGAGAGGCCCAAGTACCGCAAAAAATAAAAAAGTAATACATAAATAATAAAAAATGAGAAAAAGGAGAAAAATCACAGAGGACAAGGTAATACTGAATAATTTAAATTTGAAGTTCTTTATTTGTTAAATAAATTTAAAAGGTAGACTAGGACAGTCAGATCTGATAAAATATATATCCTTTATATTTTAAAAGCTCATACAAATTCATTTTTTCAAACCCTGCTGTGAGTAAATGAGAGAAGGACATAAGTAATTCACAATAGAGGAAATATGGTTAATATGTGAAAACCATTCAATATTTGTAGTAATTTAAGAAATACAAATGAGACCAAGATGTCAGTTTTCATTCATCCTATTTATTAAATATCATTCCTGTTGAGAGCATAATTTAGAAAGCTCTTTGGAATAAGGTTTCAGGTCAAAAGACTTGAAACTGTTTAAATTCTTTGATATAGTTATTATGATCCTAAACAACCCAATTGAAAGAAATGTATGAAGGACATGAAGAGAAAATTTACAGAAGAGGACACCCAAATGGCTAATAAATATAAGAAAAGGTTTCAGTCTCAGCAGTAATAAGGGAAATGCAAATTAAAATCACAGTGATGAGATTAATTTCATACTTGTTATGCTTGCGAAAACTAAAAATTCTGACAATACAAAGTGTTGTTTTAGAGTACATGGAGCAACAAGAATTCTTATAGATTGGTGTGGAATATAAATTGGTCCAACCACTTTGGAAAATGATAATGGCAGTATCAAAGTTTAAGGTTTGCATATACTGTGGCTTAGTTTCATTCCTAAGTGTATACCCCAGAGAAACCCTTGTATTGTCCACAAGAAGGGTGCATGTACAAGAATGTTCATAGAAGCATTTTGAAAAATAGTAAAACCTTGGAAAAAACCTGGATGTTGGCATCAGAAGAATGTGTAGAAATATGTAGAACACGTAGTGGTACAGCCATACAATGGATTACCATTCAGCAAAGTAGCACAACTATACACAACAGCTAGATATACTTCACAACATAATATTAAGCCAAAGAAGCAAGGTAAAAGAAATATATACTCTTAGCATAAATTTGTCAGAACTCAAACTGTACATTTAAGAACTATGAATTTCCGGTCTATAAACTGTGTCTCAATAAAAAATTCATATTCATAGTGTGATTCCTATTTATATCAAGTTCCAAACAAGACAAAATAAACATAATTTTTATGGGTATATACTTATATGGTAAAAGTATAAAGAGATACATCATGATTAAATAAACATCAAACCTCTCAAAGAAAGGGTGGAGGATAGAGTGAAGTACACATCGATGGATAATAATTTATTTTCTTTTAAGTATCTGAGGCAAATATAGCAAAATTTATTAAAGCTGGATCATGGGTAGACATTTTTCAGTATATTCTTTTGTATGTTTGAACCATTTTATAATAAGTTTATACTTATGAAAAATTTTAAGAACTTTATTGAGATATAGTCTACATACCATATACTATTTATCCATTGAAAGTGTGTAATTCAGAGGATTTTAGTGTATTCACAGTTGTGTAACCATCACCACAGTCAATTTTAGAACATTTATATCACCATGAAAAGAAACATCATACTCAATAGTGATCACTCCCCATTTCCACCTGACCTCCACACCCCTAGGCAACCACCAGTCTACTTTCTGTCTCTGTGGATTTGCCTGTTCTGCACATTTCATATAAATGGAATCATATAATATGTAGTCTTTTGTAACTCTTTTTTTTTTTAACATCTTTATTGGAGTATAACTGCTTTGCAGTGTTGTGTTTCTGCTGTATAACAGAGTGAATCAGCTATATGCATACATATATCCCCCATCCCCTCGCTCTTGCGCCTCTCTCCCATCCTCCCTATCCCACCTCTCTAGGTGGTCACAAAGCACCGTGCTGATCTCCCTGTGCTCTGCAGCTGCTTCCTACTAGTTATTAATTTTACATTTGCTAGCATATATATATCAATGCTACTCTCTCACTTTGTCCCAGCTTACCTTTCCCTGTGTCCTCAACGCCATTCTCTACATCTGTGTCTTTATTCCTATCCTGACTTTAGGTTCATGAGAACCTAAAGTTTGTCTTTTTTTTTTTTTTAGATTCCATGTATATGTGTTAGCATATGGTATTTGTTTTTCTCTTTCTGACTTACTTCACTCTGTATGACAGACTCTGGATCCATCCACCTCACTACAGATAACTCAATTTCGTTTCTTTTTATGGCTAATATTCCATTGTATATATATGCCACATCTTCTTTATGCATTCATCTGTTGATGGACACTTAGGTTGCTTGCATTTCCTGGCTATTGTAAATAGTGCTGCAATGAACATTGTGATACATGACTCTTTTTGAATTATGGTTTTCTCAGGGTATATGCCCAGTAGTGAGATTACTGGGTCATATGATAGTTCTATTTTTAGTTTTTTAAGGAACCTCCATACTGTTCTTCATAGTGGCTGTATCAATTTACATTGCCACAAACAGTGTAAGAGTGTTCCCTTTTCTCCACACCCTCTCCAGCATTTAATGTTTGTAGATTTTTGATGATGGCCATTCTGACCGGTGTGAGGTGATACCTCATTGCAATTTTGATTTGCATTTCACTAATGATTAGCGATGTTGAGCATCCTTTCATGTGTTTATTGGCAATCTGTATATCTTCTTTTGAGAAATGTCTGTTTAGGTCTTCTGCCCATTTTTGGATAGGGTTGTTAGTTTTTTTGTTGAGCTGCATGAGCTGCTTGTAAATTTTGGAGATTAATCCTTTGTCAGTTGCTTCGTTTACAAATATTATCTCCCATTCAGAGGGTTGTCTTGTTGTGTTGTTTATGGTTTCCATTGCTGTGCAAAAGCTTTTAAGTTTCTTTAGGTCCCCTTTGTTTATTTTTGTTTTTACTTCCATTTCTCTAGGAGGTGGTTCGAAAAGGATCTTGCTGTGATTTATGTCATAGAGTGTTCTGCCTATGTTTTCCTCTAAGAGTTTTATACTGCCTGGCCTTACATTTAGGTCATTAATCCATTTTGAGTTTATTTTTGTGTATGGTGTTAGGAAGTGTTCTAATTTCATTCTTTTACATGTAGCTGTCCAGTTTTCCCAGCACCACTTATTAAAGAGGGTGTCTTTTCTCCATTGTATATTCTTTCCTCCTTTATCAAAGATAAGGTGACCACATGTGCATGGGTTTATCTCTGGGCTTTCTATCCTGTTCCATTGATCTATATTTCTGTTTTTGTGACAGTACCATACTGTTTTGGTTACTGTAGCTTTGTGGTATAGTCTGAAGTCAGGGAGCCTGATTCCTCCAGCTCCATTTCTCTTTCTCACAATTGCTTTGTCTATTCGGAGTCTTTTGTGTTTCCATACAAATTGTGAAATTTTTTGTTCTAGTTCTGTGAAAAAAGCCATTGGTAGTTTGATAGGGATTGCATTGAATCTGTAGATAGCATTGGGTAGTATAGTGTTCATTCTTCCAATCCAAGAACATGGTATATCTCTCCGTCTGGTTGTATCATCTTCAGTTTCTTTCATCAGTGTCTTATAGTTTTCTGCATACAGGTCTTTTGTCTCCTTAGGTAGGTTTATTCCTAGGTATTTTATCCTTTTTGTTGCAGAAGTAAATGGGAGTGTTTCCTTAATTTCTCCTTCAGATTTTTCATTATTAGTGTATAAGAATGCAAGAGATTTCTGTGCATTAATTTTGTATCCTGCTACTTTACCAAATTCATTCATTAGCTCTAGTAGTTTTCTGGTGGCATCTTTGGATTCTCTATGTAAAGTATCATGTCATCTACAAACAGTGACAGCTTTATTTCTTCTTTTTTGATTTGGATTCCTTATATTTCTTTTTCTTTGATTGCTGTGGCTAAAACTTCCAAAACTATGTTGAATAATAGTGGTGAGAGTGGGCAGCCTTGTCATGTTCCTGATCTTAGTGGAAATGCTTTCAGTATTTCACCACTGAGCACGATGTTGGCTGTGGGTTTGTCATATATTGTCTTTATTATGTTGACGTAGGTTCCCTCTATGCCTACCTTCTGGCATATCATAAATGGGTGTTGAATTTTGTTGAAAGTTTTTTCTGCATCTATTGAGATTATGGTATTTTTTTTTAACATCTTTATTGGAATATAATTGCTTTACAACGGTGTGTTAGTTTCTGCTTTATAACAAAGTGAATCAGTTATACATATACATATGTTGCCATATCTCTTCCCTCTTGCATCTCCCTCCCTCCCACCCTCCCTATCCCACCCCTCCAGGCGGTCACAAAGCACCAAGCTGATCTCCCTGTGCTATGCAGCTGCTTGCCACTAGCTATCTACCTTATGTTTGGTAGTGTATATATTTCCATGCCTCTCTCTCGCTTTGTTACAGCTTACCCTTCCCCCTCCCCATATCCTCAAGTCCATTCTCTAGTAGGTCTATGTCTTTATTCCTGTCTTACTCCTAGGTTCTTCATGACATTTTTTTCTTAAATTCCATATATATGTGTTAGCATACAGTATATGTCTTTCTCTTTCTGACGTAATTCACTCTGTATGACAGACTCTAGGTCTATCCACCTCATTACAAATAGCTCAATTTCGTTTCTTTTTATGGCTGAGTAATATTCCATTGTATATATGTGCCACATCTTCTTTATCCATTCATCCGATGATGGACACCTAGGTTGTTTCCATCTCCAGGCTATTGTAAATAGAGCTGCAATGAACATTTTGGTACATGACTCTTTTTGAATTATGGTTTTCTCAGGGTATATGCCCAGTAGTGGGATTGCTGGGTCATATGGTAGTTCTATTTGTAGTTTTTTAAGGAACCTCCATACTGTTCTCCACAGTGGCTGTATCAGTTTACATTCCCACCAGCAGTGCAAGAGTGGTCCGTTTTCTCCACACCCTCTCCAGCATTTATTGTTACTAGATTTTTTGATGATGGCCATTCTGACTGGTGTGAGATGATATCTCATTGTAGTTTTGATTTGCATTTCTCTAATGATTAATGACGTTGAGCATTCTTTCATGTGTTTGTTGGCAGTCTATATATCTTCTTTGGAGAAATGTCTATTTAGGTCTTCTGCCCATTTTTGGATTGGGTTGTTTGTTTTTTTGATATTGAGCTGCATGAGCTGCTTGTATATTTTGGAGATTAACCCTTTGTCAGTTGCTTCATTGACAAATATTTTCTCCCCTGCTGAGCATTGTCTTTTTGTCTTGTTTATGGTTTCCTTTGCTATGCAAAAGCTTTGAAGTTTCATTAGGTCCCATTTGTTTATTTTTGTTTTTATTTCCATTTCTCTGGGAGGTGGGTCAAAAAGGATCTTGCTGTGATTTATGTCATAGAGTGTTCTGCCTATGTTTTCCTCTAAGAGTTTGATAGTTTCTGGCCTTACATTTAGGTCTTTAATCCATTTGGAGCTTATTTTTGTGTATGGTGTTAGGGAGTGATCTAATCTCATACTCTTACATGTAGCTATCCAGTTTTCCCAGCACCACTTATTGAAGGGGCTGTCCTTTCTCCACTGTACAGTCCTGCCTCCTTTATCAAAGATAAGGTGACCATATGTGTGTGGGTTTATCTCTGGGCTTTCTATCCTGTTCCATTGATCTATCTTGCTGTTATTTTGCCAGTACCATACTGTCTTGATTTACTGTGGCTTTGTAGTATAGTCTGAAGTCAGGGAGCCTGATTCCTCCAGCTCCGTTTTTCGTTCTCAAGATTGCTTTGGCTATTTGGGGTCTTTTGTGTTTCCATACAAATTGTGGAAGTTTTTGTTCTGCTTATGTGAAAAATGCCATTGGTAGTTTGATAGGGATTGCATCGAATCTGTAGATTGCTTTGGGTAGTAGAGTCATTTTCTCAATGTTGATTCTTCCAATTCAAGAACATGGTATATCTCTCCATCTATTTGTATCATCTTCAATTTCTTTCATCAGTGTTTTATAATTTTCTGCATACAGGTCTTTTGTCTCCTTAGGTAGGTTTATTCCTAGATATTTTATTCTTTTTGTTGCAATGGTAAATGGGAGTGTTTTCTTGATTTCACTTTCAGATTTTTCATCATTAGTATATAGGAATGCCAGAGATTTCTGTGCATTAATTTTGTATCCTGCTACTTTACCAAATTCATTGATTAGCTCTAGTAGTTTTCTGGTAGCATCTTTAGGATTCTCTATGTATAGTATCATGTCATCTGCAAACAGTGACAGCTTTACTTCTTCTTTTCCGATTAGATTTGGATTCGTTTTATTTCCTTCTCAGATTGCTGTGGCTAAAACTTCCAAAACTATGTTGAGTAAGAGTGGTGAGAGTGGGCAGCCTTGTCTTGTTCCTGATCTTAGTGGAAATGGTTTCAGTTTTTCACCATTGAGGATGATATTGGTTGTGAGTTTGTCATATATGGCCTTTATTATGTTGAGGAAAGTTTCCTCTATGCCTACTTTCTGCAGGGTTTTTATCATAAATGGGTGTTGAATTTTGTCAAAAGCTTTCTCTGCATCTATTGAGATGATCATATGGTTTTTCTCCTTCAATTTGTTAATATGGTTAATCACATTGATAGATTTGCGTATATTGAAGAATCCTTGCATTCCTGGAATAAACCCCACTTGATCATGGTGTATGATCCTTTTAATGTGCTGTTGGATTCTGTTTGCTAGTATTTTGTTGAGGATTTTTGCATCTATGTTCATCAGTGATATTGGCCTGTAGTTTTCTTTCTTTGTGACATCCTTGTCTGGTTTTGGTATCAAGGTGATGGTGGCCCATTGAGATTGAGATCTCTGGGAGATTTTTATCATTTGATATTATGTGGAGCTGGGAGGTCTCTTGTGGACCAGTGTCCTGAAGTTGGCTCTCCCACCTCAGAGGCAGCAAAAGCTGAGGACCAGATGGCTTCACAGGCGAATTCTATCAAACATTTAGAGAAGAGCTAACACCTATTCTTCTCAAACTCTTCCAAAATATAGCAGAGGGAGGAACACTCCCAAACTCATTCTACGAGGCCACCATCACCTTGATACCAAAAAGGGAGGAAAAACAGAAAGAAGATAAAGTAAAGTAAAGTAAGATAAAATATAATAAAGTTATTAAAATAAAAAATATTAAGTGAAAAAAGAGAAAAAAATTAAAAACAAAAAACGGACGGATAAAACCCTAGGACAAATGGTGGAAGCAAAGCTATACAGACAAAATCTCACACAGAAGCATATACATACACACTCACAAAAAGAGGAAGAGGGGAAAAAAATCATAAATCTTGCTCTCACAGTCCACCTCCTCAATTTGGGATGATTCGTTGTCTATTCATGTATTCCACAGATGCAGGGTACATCAAGTTGATTGTGGAGCTTTAATCTGCTGCCTCTGAGGCTGCTGGGAGAGATTTCCCTTTCTCTTCTTTGTTCTCACAGCTCCCAGATTTGGCCCCGCCTCTGCGTGTAGGTCGCCAGAGGGCGTCTGTTCTTCGCTCAGAAAGGATGGGGTTAAAGGAGCCACTGATTCAGGGGCTCTGGCTCACTCAGGCCGGGAGGAGGGAGGGGCACGGAGTGCGGGGCGAGCGTGCGGCGGCAGAGGCCAGTGTGACGTTGTACCAACCTGAGGCACGCCGTGCGTTCTCCCAGGGGAAGTTGTCCCTGGATCACGGGACCCTGGCAGTGGCGGGCTGCACAGGCTCCCTGGAAAGGGGGTGTGGATAGTGACCTGTGCTCGCACACAGGCTTCTTGGTGGCGGCAGCAGGAGCCTTAGCGTCTCATGCCTGTCTTTGGGGTCCCCGCTTGTAGCCACGGCTGGCGCCCGTCTCTGGAGCTCCTTTAAGGAGCGCTCTTAATTCCCTCTCCTCGCGCACCGGGAAACAAAGAGGGAAGAAAAAGTCTCTTGCCTCTTTGGCAGGTCCAGACTTTTACCCGGGCTCCCTCCCGGCTAGCCGTGGCGCATTAACCCCCTGCAGGCTGTGTTCACGCCGCCTACCCCAGTCCTCTTCCGGCGCTCTGACCGAAGCCCGAGCCTCAGCTCCCAGCCCCGCTCGCCCTGGCGGGGGAGTGGGCTGGTGAGTGCCGTTCGGCCCCGATCCTCTGTGTGGGAATCTCTCTGCTTTACCTTCCGCACCCCTGTTGCTGTGCTCTCCTCCGCGGCTCTGAAGCTCCCGCCTCTGCCACCCGCAGTCTCCGCCCGCGAAGGGGCTTCCTAGTGTGTGGAAACCTTTCCTCCTGCACAGCTCCCTCCCACTGGTGCAGGTCCCGTCCCTATCCTATTGTCTCTGTTTATTCTTTTTTCTTTTGCCCTACTCAGGTACGTGGGGGGGTTTCTTGCCTTTTGGGAGGTCTGAGGTCTTCTGCCAGCGTTCAGTAGGTGTTCTGTAGGTTTTGTTCCACGTGTGGATGTATTTCTGGTGTATCTGTGGGGAGGAAGGTGATCTCCGCGTTTTACTCTTCCGCCATCTTCCCCCAATCTGTCGTATGGTTTTTATCATTCAGTTTGTTAATACGGTGTATTACACTGATTGATTTGCCTATACTGAGGAATCCTTGCATACCTGGAATAAACTCCACTTGATCATCGTGTATGATCCTTTTAATGTGCTGTTGGATTCTGTTTGCTAGTATTTTGTTGAGGAATTTTTGCACCTATGTTCATCAGTGATATTGGCCTGTAGTTTTCTTTTTTGGTGACATCTTTGTTTGGTTTTGGTATCAGGGTGATGGTGGCCTTGTCGAATGAGTTTGGGAGTGTCCCTCTGTCTGCTATATTTTGGAAGAGTTTGAGAAGGATAGGTGTTAGCTCTTCTCTAAATGTTTGTTAGAATTCGCCTGAGAAGCCGTCTGGTGCTGGGCTTTTGTTTGTTAATCACAATTTCAATATCAGTGCTTGTGATTGGTCTGTTTATATTTTATGTTTCTTCCTGGTTCAGTCTCAGGAGGTTGTGCTTTTCTAAGAATTTGTCCATTTCTTCCTGGTTTGTCCACTTAATTGGCATATCGTTGTTTGTAGTAATCTCTCATGATCCTTTGTATTTCTGCAGTGTCAGTTGTTACTTCTCCTTTTTCATTTCTAATTCTGTTGATTTGAGTCTTCTCCCTTGTTTTTTGATGAGTGTGGCTAATGGTTTATCAAATTTGCTTCTGAAAGAACCAACTTTTAGTTTTTTTGATCTCTGCTGTCATTTCCTTCATTTCTTTTTCATTTATTTCTGATCTGATCTTTATGATTTCTTTCCTTCTGCTAACTTTGGGGTTTTTTTGTTCTCTTTCTCTAATTGCTTTAGGTGTAAGGTTAGGTTGTTTATTTGAGTTGTTTCTTGTTTCTTGAGGTAGGATTGTATTGCTATAGACTTCCCTCTTAGAACTGCTTTTGCATAGGTTTTGGATCGTCGTGTTTTCCTTGTCATTTGTTTCTAGGTATTTTTCTATTTCCTCTGATCTCTTCAGTGATCTCTTGGTTATTTAGTAGCTTATTGTTTCACCTCCATGTGTTTGTATTTTTTACCGTATTTTTCCTGTAATTGACATCTAGTCTTATAGTGTTGTGGTCGGAACAGATACTTGATACGATTTCAATTTTCTTAAATTTACCAAGGGTTCATTTGTGACCCAAGGTATGGTCTATCCTGGAGAATGTTCCATGAGCCCTTGAGAAGAACGTGTATTCTGTTGTTTTTGGATGGAATGTTCTATAAATATCAATTAAGTCCATCTTGTCTAATGTGTCATTTAAAGCTTGTGTTTCCTTATTTATTTTCATTTTGGATGATCCATCCATTGGTGAAGGTGGGGTGTTAAAATCCCCTATTATTGTGTTACTCTCAATTTCCCCTTTTATGGCTGTTAGCATTTGCTTTATGTATTGAGGTGCTCCTGTGTTGGGGCATAAATATTTACAGTTGTTATATCTTCTTCTTGGATTGATATTTTGATCATTATGTATTGTCCTCTTTTGTCTCTTGTAATAGTCTTTATTTTAGAGTCTATTTTGTCTGATATGAGAATTGCTACTCCACCTTTCTTTTGATTTCCATTTGCATGGATCATCTTCTTCCATTCCCTCACTTTCAGTCTGTATGTGTCCCTAGGTCTGAAGTGGGTCTCTTGTAGACTGCATATGTATGGGTTTTGTTTTTGTATCCATTCAGCCAGTCTGTGTCTTTTGGTTGGAGCATTTAACCCATTTCCATTTAAGGTAATTATCGATATGTATGTTCCTATTACCATTTTCTTAATTGTTTTGAGATTGTTTTTTTAGGTCTTTTCCTTCTCTTGTGTTTTCTTCCTAGAGAAGTTCCTTTAGCATTTGTTGTAAAGCTGGTTTGGTGGTGCTGAATGCTGTTAACTTTTGCTTGTCTGTAAACATTTTAATTTCTGCATCAAATCTGAATGAGGTCCTTGCTGGGTAGAGTAATCTTGTTTGTAGATTTTTCCTTTTCAGCACTTAAAATATGTCCTGCCACTCCCTTCTGGCTTTCAGAGTTTCTGCTGAAAGATCACCTGTTAACCTTATGGTGATTCTCTTGTATGTTATTTGTTGCTCTTCCCTTGCTGCTTTTAATACTTTTTCTTTGTATTTATTTTTTGATAGTTTGATTAATATGTGTCTCTATGTGTTTCTCTTTGGGTTTATCCTGTATGGTAGTCTCTGTGCTTTCTGGACTTGATTGACTATTTCCTTTCCCATGTTAGGGAAGTTTTCAACTATAATCTCTTCCAATATTTCCTCAGACCCTTTCTTTTTCTCTTCTTCTTCTGGGACCCCTGTAACTTGGATGTTGGTGTGTTTAATGTTGTACCAGATGTCTCTGAGACTGTCCTCAATTCTTTTCATTCTTTTTTCTTTTTTCTGCTCCCTGGCAGTTTTTTCCACCCTTTTATCTTCCAGTTCACTTATCTGTTATTTTATTATTGATTCCTTCTAGTGTATGTTTACTTTTAATTGTGTTGTTCATCATTGTTTGTTTGCTCTTTAGTTTTTTTAGATCCTTGTTAAATGTTTCTTGTCTTTTCTCCATTCTGTTTTCGAGATTTTGGATCATCTTTACTGTCATTACTCTGAATTCTTTTTCAAGTAGGTTACCTATTTCATCTTCATTTATTTGGTCTTGTAGGTTTTTACCTGCTTCTTCGTCTGTAACATATTTTTTTATCGTTTCTTTTTTTTTTTTTTTGATGGGTGGTGCTGTATTCCTGTCTTACTGGTTGTTTGCCCTGAGATGTCCAGTACTGGAGTTTGCAGGCAGTTGGATAAAGCTGGGTCTTGGTGCTGAGTTGAGGACCTCTGGGAGGCCTCACTGCGATTTATGTTCCGTGGGGTCTGAGGTTCTCTGTTAGTCCAGCGGTTTGGACTCGGAGCTCCCACCACAGGAGCTCGGACCTGATCTCCAGCCCAGGAATCAAGATCCTGCAAGCTTCGTGGCATGGTAAAAAAATGAAAGAAAGAAAGAAGAAAAGGAACAGTACAGTATCAAAGAATAAAAAACAAAATTGAATTAGAAAGATAAAAATTATATTAGGAAAAATAAAACTATAATTGAAACAACTGCAACAATGTAAAATAACACCACAACAGAAAAAGGAAAAAAAAGGGGGAGAGGGCAGGGAACAAGCCAAAAAGAGAGAACAATAACAAAGTATAAAGAATAAAATAAAATTAGAAAAATAAAAGGTTTATCAGGAAAAATAAAAATATAAAAGAACAACAATGAATCAAGAAGGTAAAACAGAACCCCAATCCAAAAGAGGGAAAAAGAAAAAAATGCACCTTGGCTATGGGGGCAGAGTGTAATCTGGGGTGGAACAGGTAAGGGTGGGACTTAGGGTGGGGTGGGACCTAGGCAGGTGGGGGGTGACATTTGAGCATGGGGCAGGGCCTAGATGGCCATGTTTGGGCATTGGGCGGGGCCTCTGCTTAGGACCTGCGTGAAAGGGGAGAGGTAGCATGTCGAAAGAAGGGCCTCTGGAGTGTGGAGTTCTGGAGTTTGGAGGTAGGGCCCTGAGTGAGGGTGTGTGGGTGGGGTTTAGGCCAAGTGTTGGAGGGTGTCTCTGAGTGCAGAGCTGGGACCCTGGGTTTTGGGGGGTGGGGACGGGGCTTGGGTTCTGCGAGGCACGAGGGAGGCTCTGAGGGCAGAGGATTAAGCCTGGGAGCCCAACAGGCTCCCTGGTGCCTAAGTGGACAGGGAAAGCACTGGCCCCGTTCCCTTCCATTCTTTTGTGCCCCTCCCCCACTGTCTCCTCCAGGGTCTTCCCCACCTCTGGACCCCTAACCATGGGTGGGTCCCACTGGGTGTAGGAACTCCTCCCCTCCCTAACCACCCCTCAGGGGTGCTGTCCCTTAGGTCCGGCCTTTACTTTTGCTCCCCCTTCCCTCTCTCCCACTTCTCAGGACCCGTGTGGCTGGAGGGGGCCTCGGTGGGTAGAGGATCAGGCCTGAGATCTGAACAGGTTCCTGGGGGCCCAAGTGGGCAGGGGAAACGCTCCCTTTTGATCCTCTGCCTTCCCAGTGGTTCCCCAGTTTCCCCCTTTGGGCGTGGGATTCCTTCCCCCCCACAGCCGCCCCTTAGGGGCACCAGTTCCGTCCCACCTCCACTTCTCCTCCCCCTTCACTCCCCCCCCACATCCCACATCCTACCCAGTTGCTGGGGGTTCCTCCCATCCCCTTAGGTGTGCGTTGTCCCCCACCGCTGCCTGCTAGGTGCCCTAGTTGTGCGGGGATGCGAATTCCCTGTCCTCCTAGTACGCTTTCTTGACCCCACCCCTGTAACTAGCTTTTTTACTTATTTAGCATGTCTTCAAGATTCATCCATGTTGTAGCATATATCAGTACTTCATTTCTTTTTATTGCCAAATAATATTTCGTTGTTCAGATACAGTGTTTTTTATCTGTTCATCAGCTGATGGACATTTGAATTGTTTCCACTTTTTGGTTATTAAGAATAATGCTGCTGTGAACATTTCACGTACAGGTTTTTGTTTGGAGGTATGTTTTCATTTATCTTGATGCCTACCTCAGAGTAGAATTGTTGAATCGTATGGTAACTCTCTGTTTAACATTTTGAGGAACTGTCAGACCCTCCACAAAGCAGCTGCACCATTTTACATTCCCACCGGCAATGTATTGTTTATGAAATTTAAAATTAAATATTTCTGCAGCTCTATATCCAGTTAAATAGGCATGTATTGAGTACATGCCCAATATATGTGAGGTACTGTATTATGTACTAAGTGGTAAGAAAATTGTAAACTAAATGTAAGCAATAGGGACTTCCTTGGTGGTCCAGTGGTAGAGAATCCACCTTCCAATGCAGGGGATGTGGGTTCGATCCCTGGTCGGGGAACTAAGATCCCACGTGCTGTGGGGCAACTAAGCCCGAGCGCCTCAACGAGAGAGCCTGCGTGCTGCAAACTACAGAGCCCACAGCACTCTGGAGCCCGTGCACCACAATTAGAGAGAAAACCCACACGCCACAACTAGAGAGAAGCCCAAGCCCACACGCCACAACAAAAGATCCGTGTGCCTCAAGGAAGATCCTGCATGCTGCAGCTAAGACCTAACACAGCCAAATAAATAAACAAATAAATGAATAAATAAATAAAAATAAATGTAAGCAATAATTGTAAGCAGTACAGTGACATTCACATATACGGGAACTTTGTATAATTGTTATATAAACAAAGTGCTGTGGAACAGAAGGGAGTGATTAGTTCTGAGTATTGAAAATTTGGAAAAAACTGAGAAGTCAGTCTTGAATGTTTCAAATCACCTTTTGTATTAAGAATTTTTAATAACATGAACAAATACATTAGGTGAAAAAATTATTTCAAATTATATATATGGTATAATCTCAACTATATTATAAAAGTAGAAAAGGTAGGACACATACTAAATTATTAATGGTAATTATAGGTGGAATTATAGGTGAGTTTTTCTCCTGTAGTCTCCTCATTTCTACCAGAAGCATTGTACTTTTGTATTCTGAGAAAAATGTATTAAAAATAATAAAAGTTAAATTATTAAGAGACGAAAGTTCATTGCATCTTATCATAGAGAAATTATCTATGGTTTAAAAAAGGTATAATACTTTATAATTACCTGGTTTCTTTTTTTTTAAGTTTCATGCAGAAATTTATTTTGATCACGACTTACAAAGTTATGTCCTTGTGGATCAAGGCAGTCAAAATGGTACAATTGTAAATGGAAAACAGATTCTTCAAGTGAGTATATACTTATTAATTAAATACTTGCACATTATTTTAAAAAACTGAAATGAAACTTTTTATCCCTCAGGGCCATAGTTATTATACATACCATTTAGTTCAGATTGGTATTCACCCAAATGTGTTAACATGGAAGGGAGTTCTTAGAAAGGGCTAAAAAATGTATACAGTAAGTGGATACTCAACTGTTGAGTTTTGACTTCTAATTATGTACCTGTGTCTTATTTTTAGAAATAAATGCATTTTAAAGCTATTCAGAGTAAATATTCTTATAGCAACTTTAGGGGCCATCCTGTGTGTGTGTGTGTGTGTGTGTGTGTTTAAACTGTTAAAGGAAATGTTGTTAAACTGTAAGCTCCTTGAAGGCAGGGGCTATGTCTATTTAGTTAACTCTTCTATCCCAACATGTAACAAAGTGCTTTAGCACATAATAAGATAATATATGGAAGGGAGGGAGGGAGGTCTTAGTCTATAAGAATCAAAAATGAGATAAAACTGAATTATCAAGAGAGGACGGAAAAAGGGAAATATGATGCACCTATCTCCTTAACACTTCATCTTTTTGATTGTGATTTTTCATTTTGATAATAGACTGTTTGAAGTTTGAGTTGGGTATTTCTGTGATAGGATTGGGCATGGAGATGGGGAGATCAGTGGGTTTTGATAATATAAAAATTAGAGGGCTTCCCTGGTGGCGCAGCGGTTAAGAATCTGCATGCCAGTGCACGGCACACAGCTTTGAGCCCTGGTCCCGGAAGATCCCACGTGCCGCGGAGCAACTAAACCCGCGAGCCACAACTACTGAGCCCATGTGCCACAACTAGTGAAGCCCATGCGCTTAGAGCCTGTGCTCTGCAATAAGAGAAGCCACTGCAATGAGAAGCCCGCGCACCACAACGAAGAGTAGCCCCCGCTTGCTGCAACTAGAGAAAGCCCACGCCGGGCAACGAAGACCCCATGCAGCCAAAAATAAATAATAATAAATAAAATAAATATTAAAAAAAAAATTAGAAGTTGCTCGGTTCAGTTGTCATCTTCTCAACTAGTAGAATATTATGCATCACCTTCAAGTTTTGTGGAAATGTGTGTGCATATGTCTATCTCATTGAGAACAATCTCAATTTTTTTTTTATAATCAGACATTACTTACAGTAGACATAAAATAAATGAAATAACCATATGTAACTCTCTTGGGTTTGGCTTTGTAATTTTTTTCTCCTTTAGCCCAAAACTAAATGTGACCCTTACGTACTTGAGCATGGAGATGAAGTGAAAATTGGAGAGACTGTGTTGTCCTTTCACATTCACCCTGGCAGTGATACCTGTGATGGCTGTGAACCAGGGCAGGTTAGAGCTCACCTTCGTCTTGATAAGAAAGATGAACCTTTTGGTATGTGAAACATACTGTTTATGAGCATGGTAGCTTTTTAATTCACTGTGTGTTCTAAAAAAGTATCATTACCAGCTTCATATCTAATTGATATAATACTCTATTGAGATACATTTATATTTAAGTGAATATTATCAAATGAGACTAAGAAATGACATGTATTTGAAATTTGAGACCTAGACTAGTAGATTATGATTGTAGTTGGTTTTTCTGTGTAATAATTTAGTTGCACTATTACAGCATTAGGTTACTTTAATGACCAGGAATGATAATCATTAGCTCTGTTTTTGCTAATCCAGTCTATAGGCTTTTGAAGCAGCGCTGCAGTGGTAGCTAAATGAACTTCAAAGGAGTAATTGTGACATAAATAGAGATTGGTTTCCCTTTAACATCTGTTTACTGATATAAAAAGTCATCCACAGTTAAACTCTGATGTAAAATAGTAACATAGAAAATAATAGGCCAAGGTATTAAGATTTATTGGTTGATATATTTGCTTTCCTACTTACAGTTTGTTTGATATATTATCTGTGTATATACCATTACTTTCTATAATAAATAATACTGTAAAATGTTACTATCTTGTTTAAAACCCACTCATCTAAGGCTTTAAAAATTGAAAGATACTTTTAACTAGTAAGTAATTTTTTTCAAATCGTTTGTTTCCTTTAAATACCAGCTATACACGTTCATTATGTATTTTTTGTTTTCTCATACTACATTATGAAAATGAGTATGGCACGTTACATAGTAACGTGAATCTTGGGTTCTGTTATTTTTCTTTTGCACAAGCTTATGTTCCTTGGGAAAACTCACAATATTTCTGCATTTGGATTTCTATTACATTAACCATATTGAAAAATTAAGGTGTTCCGTGTTTCTTTCAGTATCTAAAACAAACCAAAGGAGTTTTGGTTTGCTTTCCAAGTAGATTTAATTACCAAAATGCTGAAAGGACATCATCACAACCTAAGATCCTTTTATATTAATTTATTTGAACTTCTTATTAATCTGCAGATGGGATACTAGTACTATTAGTTTTTCATTATTAAATAAGCAGTATTATATCAGATTTAGTGTTTTTTTTTTTTCTTTAAACCAAACTCAGTTTTTCCTTTTAGTTGGTCCAAATCTAAGTAAGGAGGAAAAAGAGCTGGAAAGGAGAAAAGAATTAAAGAAAATACGAGTAAAATATGGTTTGCAGGTAAGGGAGTTAAATATTGTTACATGTGTTAAACTGTGCATCTGGTTTTGTATAAAACTGCCTGTAGATAAGCATAGTCCATTTTTATATATAAAAAGAGAGCTATTTAGAATGATTTTGAGATTTATGTAGTTCCTGTTAGTTGTTTACTGTTTACCTCAACAACTGTTGAGGTTGGAGTAGGAAAGTGATGATAATACCCTATATTGGAATAGTCATTTCTGGTTTTTAAAAAACTTGCATTAAAATGGTACCCTTGAAAAACACAGTTGGAGAACTAATACTGCCTGATTTCAAGACTTACTATAAACTATAGCAATAAAGACAGTATAGTACTGGCAAAAAGATAAATATGTTGATGGAACAGAATAATGAGTCCAGAAATAGACCCATATAGATAGATAGATACATAGATAAATGTGTATATGGGTGTGCGTGTGTGTGTGTGTGTATGATTTTCAACAAAGGCGTGAAGGCAATTTGGTGGAAAGAAGATGGTCTTTTTTCAACGATCAGTGCTGGAACAATTAGATAGCCATATACAACAACAACAACCTTGATCCCCACCTCATTACATATAAAAATGAACTCAAAATGGACTATACATACAAATTTAAACTTCTAGAAGCAAACCTTAAAAAAAAAGTCAAAGATTTTTTAAGGTATCTAACACTAAAAGCACTATCCATAAAAGCACAAATTGTACTTCCTCCAAAACTTCTGTTCTTCCAAAGACACGATTAAGAGAATGAAAAGATAAGCCACAGACTGGGAAAAATATTCGCAAATCATATATCTGATAAAAGTCATGTATCTTATACCTAGAGTATATAAAGAACTCTGAAAACTCAATAAGGGAAAACAACTTAATCTAAAAAGAAGCAAAAGATTTGAATAGACACTTCACCAAAGCAGGTGGCAAATACACACATGAAAAGATGTTCAGTATTATTAGTCATTGGGGAATTGCAATTTAAAACCAATTAAAAAGACTGACCATACTAAGTGTTGGTGGGCATGTGGAGGAACAGGAACTCTCATACACTGGTGGTGAAAATATAAATGGTGTGATTGCTTTGGAGAAGAGTTTAGTACTTTGTCAAAAAGTTAAATGTACACCTACTGTATTATTCACCATTCTACTTCAAAGTATTTTCATTTCTATCCAAGAGAGATGAAAGCATATGTTCATAGAAAAACTAGTAAGCAAATGGTCACAGCAGCTTTTTTTCTAAAAGCCAAAAACTGGAAAAAACTCATCTGTCCATCATTAATGGATAAACAAACTATGTTAAATCTATATGGTCAAACACTCTAGCAATAAAAAAGCATAAGCTATTGATACAGAATACAACATGGATGAATCTCAAAATGATTGTGCTGAGTGAAAGAGCCAGACAAAAAGAATACAGTTGACCGTTGAAAAACCCGGGGATTAAGTGTGCTGACTCTCACCTTGGTTGAAAAATCTGCATATAGCTGGTACTCACCCCTCTATGTCCACAGTTCCTGTATACCTGGGGTTCTGCATCCACAGATTCAACCAATTGCAGATCATGTAGTACTGTAGTATTTAGCACTGAAAAAAAATCTATGTATAAGTGGATCCACGAAGTTCAAACCCATGTTGTTCAAAGATCAACTCAACATGCTATATACTTCGATTCTATAAAATTCTAGGAAACCAAACATAATGTATCATGGCAGAAAGATCAGTGGTTGCCTGGCTACAGGAGAAGATGCACAGGGAGAGGGGCTGGAGGGATAGCTTACAAAGAAGGACGAGGATACTTTTGTGGGAGATGAATATGTTTATTATCTTAATTGTGATGGTTTCATAAGTGTATATGAATCTCAAAAGTAACTGTACACTTTGTAATTTATTGTATGTTAATTATACCTCAGTAAGGCAGTTTAAAAAAATTACCATTTAATCCTATAAGTAGACCAGAAAATAATTAATATTGCCATTTTACATTAGAGAAACTAGAGCTGGTCACCTACCTACTAAACGACAGAGCTAGATACAGGATCTAGGTCTTAAGTGTATTTGTCCAGTGTTTTTTACACTTTATGAACAAGTCAGAAAAGATGCTGCCAAAATAACATATTTTTATGCAGAATTGTATTTTTTGTTACTGTTGTACTAAGGGAGAGAAATCATAATAGAAAAAAATGTTAAGAGGTTAATTTGGGAGGAAAATAGAAGATATATAAGGAGGGAATAAAATGTTTTTTCAAAATTTTAGCTTAATTTCTACATCATTTTCTGGGGGGAATACCCATTAGGGTTGGTGGTGTGTATTTTTCTGTTTTGAAAGCAAAATTAAGTAAAAACTTCTGTGGTACTTTCCTTGCATTGCTCTAGCAGTCCATAGCATCTTTTTGGATGAATGTTGTACTTTTTATGTAAAGATTAGCAAATAGTAACAAAGGGGAAGAGGAACCTTTGAAACCCCAAGCTGAATTGCCTGTCTCTTCTGTGCCACTGCCATATCTTGTGTATACCTTAATTGTTGAACCAGTCATACTGTAACATGCTGAAGACTGTGTGTGTCTGCACTTCAGGATTATAAATTTCTTTGCATTCTGTCACCTAGCATAGGGCATAACTTACTCTTTACTTAGAAAATATTTGTTGAGTGACTGATTAATCATATAATGAAGCTGTATTGAAGCAAAAAGCTATTATTATTGCCAGGGTAAAACAGTATTTATTTCCTTTTATCTATTTTTTAAAGACTTTCTACATTTTTCCCTTCTCAGGAACAGTATCAAAATATTTTAGGTCCTTTGGAACTTTCAGTTCCTTAGAGAAAAGGAGAAGTAGATTTTTTTCCCCAGCCCCAGGGGTTCTCCATATTTTTTTGAATACTGGTAGTTCATATGAGAATATGAGTACACAGCATTGATTCAAAATATACTATATTTTCACTATATTAAAGGGGATAGAATAGAAATATTCAATAATGTAATTGTCTTAATTTGTATCATATCTTCAGTTATATCATGGCTTATTTAATGGAGACCACATTGAACCATTTTTGTTAAGCAAGGCAAATATACAGACATTATATTTTTATTTATCAGTTTTGTTTTCCTCAATGAATATTTCATGTTTATGAAGAATACAGACTACGAAGATGAAAAGGCTTTGAAGAATCCAAAATATAAAGATAGAGCTGGAAAACGTAGGGAGCAGATTGGAAGTGAAGGAACTTTCCAAAGAGATGATGCTCCTGCATCTGTTCATTCGTAAGTATCAAATTTTAATTGTTTGAAACAGTCTTTGTACCATAATCAGATTCATAGGGTAATGTGATTTATAGGGCTATATAATCTGATAGGTAGCCTTTTAAAGGAATAATATAGATCAAGATGGAAACTCTACATCTGTTTACATTTTCCTCTGATATTGGTATTGCGTTATTCCCTAGAAAATTACTGATCATATATGTAAGTATACATACAGATTTATCACATACAAACTTAAACACACATATATATGCATAGCTAACATTGTAGCCACACAATTGAGTGACCATACTTTTATATATTAGATAATTAGGAGGCTGGGCTAGTAAGAAATTGGTATGGACTGATACTTTTAATAGTTATTTCAGAACTCAACTGCTTCTGTTCTTGACCCTGAAATACTATTTTTCTTACTGTTTTTTTTGGTGGGGGGGGCTGCGTCGCGTCTTAGCTGTGGCACGCGGGATCTTAGTTGTGACATGTGGGATCTTTCTTGCGGGGCGTAGGCTTCTTTCTAGTTGTGGCGCCTGGGCTTAGTTGCCCTGTAGCATGTGGGATCTTAGTTCCCCGACCAGGGATGGAACCCTCATCCCCTGCATTGGAAGGCGGATTCTTAACCACTGGACCACCAGGGGAGTCCCTTACTTTTTTTTTTTTTTTTTTTTTTTTCCCCATTGCTCGTGCTTTTACTCTCATACCTAAGAAGGCTTTCCCTAACCCAAAGTCATGAAGATTTACTCTTATGTTTTCTTTTGGGAGTTTTATAGTTTTAGCTCTTACATTTAAGTCTATTACCCATTTTGAGTTGGCTTTTATATATAGTATGAGGAAAGGGTCTAAGTTCATTTTTTCACACATGGATATCCAGCATCATTTGTTAAAAGGCTATTCTTTCATTATTGAATTGTCTTGACCTCTTTTCTGAAAATCAACTGACTATAAATGTGAGGGTTTATTCTGGAGTCTTAAGTCCATTCCATTGATCTATATGTCTCTTTTTATGCTGGTACCACACTGTCTTGATTATTATACTCCAGCTTTGTTCTTTTTGTTTTTGACACTGTTGTGCTCCTCTGGGTCCTTTGCATTTCCATATGATTTTTAGGATCAGCTTGTCAGTTTCTGCAGAGAAGCCAGCTGGGATTTTGATAAGGTTTGTGTTGTAGCCGCTCTGCAGCATGTGGGATCTTCCTGGACCGGGGCACGAACCTGTGTCCCCTGCATCGGCAGGCGGACTCTCAACCACTGCGCCACCAGGGAAGCCCCCTTACTTATTTTTGATTGAGTTCGTTTCGGTAAACTAGCATTGATAAACATGAAAAATGTAATTTTGAAACCTACAGAATGATTGTATTTCTGCATTTAATCATATATTAGCTACATTTTGTTTCTCAGAATATAAATTCTAGGTTTAGTTAACATTTAAATCTTTCACGTAGAACTAACAATTAGTTACTAAATTTTGACTTACTGTCATTTTATTGATTCTAAGGTATATTACTTGGATAGAATTTTACAGTTACATGTGATAGCAGTTTTTTCTTAATGGTACATAGACTAACAGTGCATCTTAGAATTTATGGAGTCACATTTTATGAAATATAACATTTTAAATTAGATATGCTAAGCAACATGACAAATATATTTTAAGGTTTTTTTGAAATAATTGCTGGAGAATATGAAGATTGCATTACAGTTAAATTAGAAGACAGAAATGAAAAATGAAATCCACTGGTCTGACATTCCTTGGGTTATTGTTATTGAAGAGCTAATTTACATATTTTGTAGAACTGAAAAGACAATGTGCTAGAACATAAAATTAAAATACCCTTAAATTAGCAGACCATAAAATCGTAAAACAAAATGCAAATAGTTAATGAGAGGTTTAGTTTCGTTTTAACTTTTTTTGTTGATGTTAAATTCATAAATGTAAGTATCAATATCAGTGATACATCATAAGATTAACACATTGCAGAATACATGTCCTGGTCAAGAAATAGAAAATTATCAGTAACCCCAGAAACCTACCCTCCTAGTGTGCCCTCTTAATCACTATTCCTCTCTCCTCGCCAAAGGTAACTATTCTACTGACTTCACCAGCATCAGATTAATTTCACTTATTTTTTAACTTTAAATAAATGGAATAATTTAGTATTTACTTTGTGTCTGTATTCTTTTTGTTCAGCATTACTTTGTTATGTTCGGTACATTTTATTTTCATTGCCATATAATATTCTCTTGCATGAATATGCCACAGTTTATCCACTTTACCATTGATGGACATCTGGATTGTTTCTGATTTGTGGTTATTGTTAGATTTGGCTGCAGAACATACCCTTTTCTGTTAAGTAGTATATGTAGGAGTAGAATTTGTGTATCTTCAACTTTATTAGGTAATACCAAATAGTTTCTAAAGTAGTCGTACCACTTATTTTTAATTCATGAATTTATTATAAATGTGACTTAAATGGTCTTTTAGAAGTCAACTCTCATCTTACTTTTCTCTAAAGTGAAATTACTGATAGCAATAAAGGTCGGAAGATGTTGGAAAAGATGGGTTGGAAAAAAGGAGAGGGCCTAGGGAAGGACGGTGGAGGAATGAAAACTCCGGTAAGACTTGAGATTTCTTTCATTCTTTATTCTTGTAATGGATATATTTACTGTAATTACTATATGCCACATGTTGCCTTAAGTGCTAGGAGTATTGTAGCAAGCAAAAAGAGACATAATTACTACCTTTGTGGCAATCACAGTTACCAAATATATGTGTTTATGATTTGTTTTGTTTTGTTTTTAAAGTTCTTAGGAAGGCTCTTAGAGTTTTTTCCTTCATCAGACTAGGATAGTGAATGTTATTTCCTGAGCCAGAAGTTCTTCTGTGTCTTTTAGTTATTTTTAATGACTTCTTTACTGTGCCTTGTCCTAACATGCAAGAGCAATCACAGTGTTACTTTACGAACAGGCAGACTCTGTACTAGCTGGAGAATCTGTTTTAGGTTCAAGATTCAGAGCGTGTAACAAGCAATAGAGAGAATCATGTCTGGAAAACAATGCAGTGGTTTAATTCTATAGTCCCATGGTTCATCAGAGGTTCAGATTCTCTTTCACAAAAACCTTACGAAGTAGTAATATGATCAAAGAACTTTCTTGATAATTAGTTGGTACCTAAAGAAATAATGGGTGCATCAGTGTGAGTTTAATGTAAATTTTCTCATTTCATTGAGGTACAGTGGGATGAACATGGGTTTAGTAGTCAGGTTAGAATATGTGTTCTATTACTAGCTGTGCGACTTAGGGCAAATTTGGATTTCAGTTTTCATATGTAAAAATGGGGATAATGAGAACTCTTTCAGGGATGTCTGAACATAAAGCCCCTGGGATGGTGCCTGAAATATGTTAGGCACTCAGTAACTGGTGGCTGATAATGGTTCTCAAAATAATGCGAAGTCCTCCCCTCCTTTTATGAAAATAAACAAGTTCTCTTTTTATGACTCTTAATGTTTAACTTACCTGTTCACTTACTTAGGTGAGGCTTGGACTGTAGGTTTAAATACATCCATTGCTTTTACTTCTCGTTAGAGTAGATGACAGATTGATTCTGCAGCATCTCAGTGAAATTTGGTGATTGCTATTTAAGGAGCATTCTGTTTTCTGTAGAGTCAACTGTACTTATTGACAAGCAAGACAGTGTATAATCATGTATAATCATGTTTTTATTCCTGTATGTATTTGATGCATTTGACAGTTATTTCTTATGCATCAATCTTTTCTAATTCAAAGAATTATAGTTAAAGTACCAAATTGGATACAGCAGATTTCAGTGTGTTTAGATACTACAGTAAGTTCTCTTCTTAACTTTTGGTAACAGATCCAGCTTCAACTTCGGCGAACACATGCAGGCTTGGGGACAGGCAAGCCATCTTCAATTGAAGATGTTCACCTTCTCCAAAACAAGAGCAAAAAGAACTGGGAGAAAGCACGAGAGAGGTTTGCTGAAAACTTCCCCGAAACTAAATCTCAAAAAGATGCACCAGGGACTGTGCCTTGGGTCAAAGGGACTGTAGAGTAAAGGTCAGTCATAGAACACAAAAGCTTTTTTATAGAATTTGGAAACTTGTTTAATTGCAGCAATTTTCTCTCCAAAAGAGTCAGTGGCATGAGGGAACCGTGTCACAATTTACCCCCTCTTGATTCAGAAATGTGTGATAAAGTGTGGTTTGCAGTTTTTTTGTTTTTTCGGTACACGGGCCTCTCACTGTTGTGGCCTCTCCCGTTGCGGAGCACGAGCTCCGGACGCGCAGGCTCAGCGGCCATGGCTCACGGGCCCAGTTGCTCCGCGGCATGTGGGATCTTCCCGGACCGGGGCACGAACCCATGTCCCCTGCATTGGCAGGCGGACTCTCAACCACTGCGCCACCAGGAAATCCCTGGTTTGCAGTTTTTAAAAAACATTTTTTAAAACTAATAAATAGTGACTGAATCAAGTTATGCTGTGAGTGGACTAAAGTTCACAGGGCACAGATGAGCTTTATTTGTTACTTTATTTTGTCATTTGCAAGACCCGTATAAGCAACTAGCCATATAAGCAAAATTCATGTAACCACTAACTTAAATGTACATTTGTCCTTGTCTCCTTATATTCTCCATTATTGTACAATGCATAACAAAAGAAACATCGAAAGTTTATAAAAACAATTCTGACTATATACATCCTTGTTTATTATGCCCTTTAGGACCTACGTAGAAAATGTTGAGAAAACATGGGTAGTGGTGTATAAATGTTATTATATTTGAAATAACCCAAGTAATATTATTGAAGAACTAATGAACAGCTGACATGTTGTAGAAAATCAGTCTCATTGTTTTCTTCTGTGAAGAATCTGTTGATTTGTACTATATATTAAGCATTTACCTTTGGTTTTGTTTCATTGCTGAAATATTTAGATATGAACAATTGAGTACAGTATTGAAATATTCAGTGTGCTGGCATTTGTAGTTTTGATAAATCCCATTGCTGGCAATGGAGTTGTGCCAGAAAAATCTGATTTCTACTGCAGAAGGGTTACCTAGCCAAGGCCTCAAACTCAAGATACTTATTGAAAACGTCTTCAAATGCAATAAAAAACATTATAACATCAAAAAGAATGATTCATTGAACCAATAATTTAAACATACTGGTCTGCTTTGCAGTCATGACCAGCCAGAATTTTCCTCTGTAAATTGGCAGCACAATAATGAAAGGATACCCTCAGATTTTCGGAGACTGCAGTGCAGCTTTCTGAGTGCAGGTGTCACCACTCTGCCCGTTAACACTGTTCTTTTCCTTTCTGTTCAACTTTTCTCTCAGCTTTTTGCTGGGAAATCAATGCTGGAACTAATCTTTTCTCATAATGAATATAAACTATATAGTTCCTTCATCTACTGTAAAGAAATGTCTTCAAGATATAGAAATAGGAAAGGAAAATTCTGGAAAAAGTATGCAGTAGGGAAGATAATTCAGAAAGAAAGCTACCTGTTGGAGTTTCTAGTCTTAATGTACAGGGTACTTAGGAAGAAAGGGGGTGTGGAAAGAAAAATAAGTGTATTACTAAAGATGAGACATATGACCAAACAATTGTCAAATTATTAAAAACCTAAGATGGGAAAAACAGAGGTCCTATAACTCTAAAAATCTAGATTAAGTATTTTTCTGTATCCTTTTTGGCCACCTACATACCCTAACACATACACATATATGTACATTAGACTTGGAGGCACTGGGAGTGTCCTGCATTATTTTCTCTAAAGTAGAAAAATTACTCATCTAAATGTGGTTCTGGTGCCGGTGCCCTACTTATAGGTAACAATATAGGACCCTCAGAGTAAACTTGCTTCTGGTAGATCTCAACTCATTGGGTTAGTAGACAACTGTCTATGTAATATTTCCCATTTTTATTATTAGATTGTGGAAAGCTTTTTCATTGTTTTCTTTTGTTAAGAAAATGGAAACTTGAAAATGGTGATAAAAATTGAAATATATGTGATATTTGCTTTATTAAAACCCTTTGCAGATCTAAAGTCTCAGGGCTATACTATATACTGGTTAAAGCACTGAATAATGTCTGGTTCTATTTCTACCTGTGAAAAGAGAATATTTAACTCACATGTTTGTCTTGAATAGAAAATGGGAAAATGAATGTAAAAGCACTTTGTAAACTGTAAAAGTAGTACAAATGTGAGCTTCTGTTTGTTTAGAAGCATAAATATGGCTTATGTACAATTTGAATTACACATAAAGTTGTTTTGCGTCTAATATTTAAAACTATAGTTTATTCATGCAGTATAAATTTATTAACTTAATAGCCTTTAAGTGTTTAAGTGGAGCTACAAGTTGCTGAATTTTGAGAAATCTAACATATTTTGCCAGAACATGAGAAGCTGGCAAAATTGAGAACAGAAGAAACGATCACCATTACAGTAAAATAACAGAAATTGTTTTCTAGAATTAAATAGCCAGGAAGCACTTTTTCTCAGAAAGGGGGGGATTTTTTTCTGTCTGTTTTTAAAAGTTTTTACTTCTGATGTTTCACTTACTCTAGTTGTGAACTTATGAAAAGTTATGGTTCACCCAATTCAAACACCTTCCAACTTTTCATGTAAAAGATTATTTCTTAATTTGGCACATTTTCAAAGGGCAGGCAAAAGAAATAGAAATTTCCAACAAGGAGAGATTGTATACAAAGGCCTTCCTTAACGAGTTGCAGGACAGAGGGATGTGCTTGGCAGGGAGCCAGGAAGACGTTTCTAGACCTAGCATCTAAAGGTGTTCTCAGGAACAGCTGAAAGTGTTTCCCCATTGTGTTGTTCTAAGTGTGCTGCTTATTTTTGTAGGGTATCACTTATATCTCTGCCTTGGATCTTTGATCTAAAACATTTCATTTTACTTTTTCAGGTTTTAAAGTGGAAATACATTTGGATTCTTTAAAATGAGTCACTGTTTACGTGTGTGTCTGTGTATCAGGGCCCAGGCTTTCTCTTTGCCTTTCTGCTTTACTCTTCTTAGTGCTGGCTTATGGCATTGTAGTTGCAAGATGACTTTTGGAACTCCAGTCATCATAGTCATGTCCAAAACAGAAGAAAGGGGAAAGAGCAGTCAGTATTCCTGTTAGTTCTCTTTTATCAGGAAAGCAAAAGCTTACTCAGAAACTCTCACAACAGACTTCTACTTAGGGTTATTAGCCAGAGCCTGATAACATTACTGCCCATAGCTGCAAGGGAAGTTGAAAAGGTAGGCCAACAGGATGGTCTCACTTGCCTTAAGCCAATCATGAACTATCACCTATGGTAGAACATGTTGCTTGTTGGAACAAAATCAGGTTCAGTGAGCAAGGCAGAGGGGGAAATGGCTACTGAATGGGCAGGTAACTGTCTGCCAGATAACCCAGCTATCCATTAGTGGTGACTTGGGGTGTTGGTTAAATTGTGATGCAGGCCTACTATGTAATACTTTGTAGCCATTCAGATGAGTAAGATAGAACTGTCTATACCATGATAGAGAAGAATATTCTTATTACATTGCTGATTTAAAGAAGCAGATTGGGGCTTCCCTGGTGGTGCAGTGGTTAAGAATCTGCCTGCCCATGCAGGGGTCATGGGTTCAAGCCCTGGTCTGGGAAGATCCCACATGCCACGGAGCAGCTAAGCCCGTGTGCCACAACCACTGAGCCTGCGTGCCACATCTGCTGAAGCCTGCGTGCCTAGAGCCCATGCTCCGCAACAAGAGAAGCCACCACAGTGAGAAGCCCAAGGAGTGAGCAGATTTTTGCTTTTTATTATTTCTATATTTGAACTTTAAAGCAGTAGTTAACTATGTGTATTCATAGACGTTTATAATAAGTAGAAATACAACACCAGGAAGAGTGGAGAGGCATTCAGGGCTCAAGCCCAGGTATTTTCCTCACACTCATATGCCCAATTTCATTTACCAGCTATACTCCCATGGCTTCCAGGTTGTCTTAGCAGGACACATATCCAACTCAAAGTCACCTTAAATGTAGCTTATCTAAAACTGAACCCAGAGTCTTCTCCAAACCCTGTCTCTTCCAGTTTACTCTCAGCTAGCAGCACCATCTGTCCAGTTAGCAAGCCAAAACCTAGGAGTCGGTCTCTATTTCACTACCACACCCTCTCTCCTCGTTCCTCTGACTTCCAATATAGTGAATCAATTCACTGTCACTACTCGCCTGGATTATTCTACTGGCTTCCTAACTGGTCTTCCTGCAGCCACTCCTTCCCTCTAGTCCATCCTCCACACTGCAGACACAGTGTCTTCAAAACTCCTATTTCATCATTTCCTGTTTAAATCGTCCTCATGGCTTTCCATTACTCTGAGGACAGAAAACAAAATCCTAGCCCATAAGTCCCCACCTGGTCTAACCACTGCCAGCCTTTCCCGTCCTGTCTTGTATTACCCTCCCACTCGTTCTCTGGGCTCCAGCACTCTGGCCTTCTTTTCAGTTCCTCAGACATGCCATAACTTCTCTCATCCCAGGGCTGCCTATATTTTGTTATGTCTGGAATGCTCTTCCTCTACCCTTTTACCTAGATAACTGACATGTTCTTTAGATCTCTGCTAATTGATTCTTCTTCAGGGATGGCCCCCTTGTCTCCCTGATTGTCTTTGGTACACGTTCTTGAAAATCCATATTTGTTTCATTTAGACTACTTATTTGGGTTCACAGCTAAATAGTGTGATTTGTATATTTGTCCGTGTAAGCAAGATTTTGTTTTTTCTTGCAACTGCGTTCCTGGTGCCTAGCACTGTACACTTACACGTATAGAAGAGGAAGGGCAAGATGGGTTTGGGGAACCACAAGTGGCTTGATATGGATGGAGTTTTATGTGACTGAGGAAATGGAAGGAACTGAAGCTACAAGAGGATGTAAAGCAATGGCTTTCGAGCCATTTTGACCATGATCCACATTAAGAAATACAATTTGTATCACAGCTCAGAATGTGAGGGTGTGTGTGTGCGCATATAACAGGTTTTATATACCAATACTTAGCCATTAGTTCATGTAATGCACTTTTTGTTTTCCAAATCAGATTCCAGCCACTAAAGTGATTTCATAATTCACTAATGAGCTGTGCCCTACAGTTAGAAAAAGACTGATCTAAACTTGGTTTTCAAACTGTTTGACAGAACCTGTGGCATTGCCTTAGGAGCTACAGGGGTGTGTGTGTGAGTGAGTGTGTGTGTGTGTGTGTGTGTGTGTGTGTGAATGTGTGTGAGTGTGAGTGATAGGGGTGGGAAGGGGTTGGGTTGCCAAACTGGTGACTCCAGTTCTCATGCCATTAACAGAATAGGTCTACATTGATCTGGTTCACAATTCAAGATTCCAAATAGATTTCAAACGAAGGAAGAGTTTCACTGATTAAAGAAGAGGAGGTTGGGGTAGGGAGGAGGACTGAGCCACTTATGTATAGTTGCTCTCACATAATGTGTCAAGAAATTTGGTTCTTATCTCTCTGCAAATGAGGATTTTCTGAAGGATTTTAAGCCCGGAAGGGCCCTCATTAGATTGCTTTATAGCAAAATAACTGGCTGATTGAAGAGAGGCGGAGTGGAGGCTAGCAGACCTCCTTGAGGGCTTTTTCTGTCAAATATTTATTATTGAGCATGCCGCAGGGGCTGGGTAGACCTGTGACGGCAGAGAACTTGTTTGTCTTAGTCACTGCTGGGTCTTCAGTACCTGCCACAGGATTGGATGCTTAGGAGGTGTTCATTAAGCATTTGTTAATAGGATGGATGGAACACACATTTGTGGTATGTTAGGTACTGTTCTAAGTAAGCACTTAACACATATCTTCTTTATTTCTGCCAGTATTTTATGAATTAGAAAGCTGAGACTTAGGTGTTTATTTTGCTCAAGGCCAAAAAGTCTGACAGAGTGGCAGAGCTGGGGTTTAAGTTTTGATTCTTTTCATCCCAGTGGGATGGTTAAGAGCACTGGCTGAAGAGTCTGACTGACCTGGGTTCAAATCACAGCTCGACTACTCCTCAGCTGAGTGACATTTAAAAATTTATTTAAGGGCTTCCCTGGTGGCGCAGTGCTTGAGAGTCCGCCTGCCGATGCAGGAGACGCGGGTTCGTGCCCCGTTTCGGGAAGATCCCACATGCCGCGGAGCGGCTGGGCCCGTGAGCCATGGCCGCTGAGCCTGCGCGTCCGGAGCCTGTGCTCCGCAAATGGGAGAGGCCACAACAGTGAGAGGCCCGCATAACGCAAGGAAAAAAAAAAAAAAAATTTATTTAAACCTCTAGCTTAATGTTTTCATGGGGTTGTTAGGAAGTTTAAATGAGAGAAGGCCTGTGTGGCACTGAGCACAGTGTCCAGTGCATAATAAGCCCTCAAATATTAGTGACTGTTATTGTTATTATGCTGTGCTATCAATACCAAGGGCACGGGAATTCCCTGGTGGCGCAGTGGTTAAGAATCCGCCTGCCAATGCAGAGGATACAGGTTCGAGCCCTGGTCCGGAGAGATTCCACATGCCACGGAGCAACTAAGTGCCACAACTACTGAGCCTGCGCTCTAGAACCCACAGGCCACGACTACTGAGCCCACGTGCCACGCTACTGAAGCCTGTGTGCCTAGAGCCTGTGCTCCGCAACAAGAGAAGCCACCACAATGAAGAGTAGCCCTCGCTCGCCACAACTAGAGAAAAGCCCGTGCACAGCAACGAAGACCCAACGCAGCCAAAAATAAATAATTTATTAAAAAGGAAAAAAAAATACCAAGGGCGCGGTTGGGAGTAGACTCCTGGAGCAGAGATGGTGGTTATTAGTAGAAGTCAGGGAGGATGACGGATGAGGCGAGTAAGTGGATGGGTCGTCTTCATTCCCTGAGGTGATGATACGTGGACAAGACTGCATCAGGAGCTGGGTTTCTTAATGAATATTGGAGAATGAACAGGAGATCGGTAGATGATAGACGGTGAGAAAGGGTAGAAGGTATCATGGGTCACCCTTTGAGGTCATCCTCAAAGAAGGGGGTGGATCTTGCATGACTTTGGAAATGAAGCCATTGGAGAAAATGATAGGGAGGTCTCGCAGGTCACCCTGGCTCTCAGTACCCTGTGGGAGCAGGGGAGCTACAGGGAGAACTCGAACAACTAGATTTCAGATACTTTTATATAAGAATAAAAGTTCAGCAGCAATGCATTACTTCAGCAGGTGGCCTTAATACAGGCCAGGCACTAATTCTCAGCACTTGGGATACAGCAGTAAACAAATCGGGCAAGACTTGCTGCAGTCTTGGAGCTTACATTTATTTTTAGATACTATTTGGTAGAATGCAAAGGCCAAGTAGTCACATGAAGGTCTTGATAGTTTCAAAAAAAGTATTAATCCAAAATGGTTTCTGTTCACTTAAGTTTTTTCAAAAGCCGAAGTTCTTGGGGTGGAGGGGAAGGGGCAATTTGTTGTTGTTTTTAATGCCTTCAGATCTGTCTCTAAATCAGACCTTTTTAGGGAAATCTTATAAACTCTGCCTTCAAAATATTTTAGTCATGATTTTAAGGGTTTTGGATATGTAGACAGCAGTAGAACCTTACTGAGGCTGCAGCCCCTCATTTGATTATGTATCTCCTCTAATTACCTGAAATAATAGTAACTCTGCCTGCTTAGACACTGGGGTTTTGTGGTTCTAAGTCTGAACAATAGAGTGCTGAAGTACCAAGAAAAGAAAGCAACATTTATCAGGTTGTTAGAAATTGGAGTTGATGGAAAACATTTAAATCAAAAAGTCCCTGGAGGATGAAGAGCAGACACTTGGGGAAGCTAATGTGATGGAGGCAAACAATGTTCTGTGTCTGCTGAGTAAGAATGACTTTCAGAAATTTTTCCAACTGAAAGCTAGCTTTCCTCATCTCTGTTAAAATGCCCAGAAATTTCCTCATCTACGTTTCATTGCCCAGAAAGCAAGACAGGGAAAAGTTGGTGGAATATTATTAAATATATTTAAACACGTGACAGTGTGTTACTTAGCTTCCAATTACTAACAGACTTCTGCCAGCTCATTCATCTGATCATTACTTACCTTGACCAGAGGCCCAGGAGAATATATACTGAAATAATGAAGCTTTCATTAGCATTTATTGCTTTTCATTTTAATACTATGAAATCAGATTTTAGAGAATGTCATAAGATTTTCATAAAGAGAAACATCTAGTACTGTTTAAATATGTAATGACTCCCAGGGCTATCTGAATTCATTCACATCATAAACCCACTCAAATGGGCTTTAATCTCTACTACAACTGTGCTACCTTTACTTAACCTTAATGTACAACACCTTCAAGGCCAGTTTATGAACCACACACAGAATTATCAGTGCTTTATTATAATCACACCTTATTAACAGGAAATGTTAATCTGGTTATATTCACCAGACTGGGCTCTGAGCAACTGGCAGCTCTTTTCAAAAATCAGCTTTTCCTGGTAAGATGAATATTTGCCAGCTTTAGGGTGTTTTTAAAGAATGTGCCAGAAATTCCAAGAGCTACTCTGAAAGAGGAGTTCCAGAAGTGTTTTAAGCATGGAAGCATTTTTGGAATAACTGTAGAGTCTTCAAAGGTGACAACTTTGAAGGCAGAAGTGCTTAAATGGGTAGGTTTTGATATATTTACTTGTAAGATTGGTCAGATTCCTTTGTAGTCACAAGTCATATTGAGTTTGACTGGATTAGCTTATTTGACAAATCAGGTATGAAATTTATGTTTCGATAGAAAAATAGTTCCATCATGAGGGGAAATGACTTGGCAAACCTTTGTGGCTTATGTGCCTCTCCTCTCGGGAATCATCCCAGGGTGCTCTTTCTGAAGTCCTTTGGATTGGTTTTGAGCTCCCATTCAGATAAGTAAGAGGAAAAAAGAAGTCATGGTTATTGAGTTTAAACTATGTCAGAATTTGCCTAAATAGTAATCACTATAACAACTCTGTAAGGTATGTCTTCTCTATATATTTTACTGATGAGGAAACTGGATTTCAGAGAGATGGAGCTGGTTGCCAAGGTGACAGCTAACATAGGTGGTTGGGAGCTTAGATGTTATTTTACTTTTATTTTTTTATGTTTCAACATTTTCACTAATCATAACATTTGAGTGCTCTTTTTTTTTTTTTTTGAAAGCTTAGAGTTTAATTCACATCTGACTCCAAAGGCTCGATCAACTTCTCGTGCACACACACCCAGCCTTCCTAGTCAGCCAGATCCTACTCAGTGCCACAAATTTGTAAATGTTCTCAGAACTCTGGAGGCCTCTGATTTCCCCCCAGAGGCATTCTTCATAGTCATCTTCTAGGTATCTTTCTCAGAAGTCTATGAGGACTCCCTGCACTGGGCAGAGAGGCTGAGTAAAATATTAATACAAGAGGGAAAGATTAGGACCCCCAGTAAAGTGTTGATTCCTGGGGAATACGGGGTCCCCATCAGGCACGTGCCTTTCTAAATCCCCACCCCCACCCCCCAGACCTGGGTCAGGCAATATAATGCTATGGTGGGTAGATAAGGCCTGCCACCTCCCCGCCTTCCCCAAATGTCTATACCCTAATCGCTGGAAACGCAGTGTTACCTGGCAGGGGAGAATTAAGGTTGCAGATGATATTAGGCTGCTGACAAACTGAGCTTAAGGAGAGGGTCCTTTAAACGTGGACAAGGGAGGCAGAGTGATGCCCCGTGAGAAAGACCGGTCCTTGCTGGCCTTGAAGAAGAAGGGGCCACAAGCCAAGGAATGTGGGAAGCCTCTAGAAGCTGGAAAAAGCAAAAAAACAGATTCTCTCCTAGAGCCTCTAGAAAAGAACACAGCCCTGCCAACACTTTGAGATGCATTTCAAGGCTTCTGACCTGCAGAACTGTAAGATAAAATCTGTGTTGTCTTTAGCCACTAAATTTGTGGTAATTTGTTACAGCAGCAATGGGAAACTAATAAAGGCCAACCTTGCTACCTCTGGGAAAGCTGCCTTGCTTACCCTCAGCACCAGAGCTCGTGGGTGGGAAGTAGCCAACGTTGACCCAAGTGTCAGCAAACACTCAAGCCATGATACAGAGGTCCTGGCGCTGGTAAAGAGGTGAGCCAGAAGAGAGTTGTGGAAGGAGGTGCAACTCTCTGGTCCCAAGTCTGACTGGGAACCACGGATTGAGGTCCAGCCTCCAGTCTGCTACTTATTAAGCTGTGTGGCCTTTAGCAGGCCATTTCACCTTGTTGAAGCGTGGAGCCTCACAGTAAAACACGGATGATTATACCTGTCCTGCCAGCAGGTTGTTGTGAAGACAAAAAGAGTATGGTATGGGAGAGCACGCTTATTACCACTGCACACATTTTCAGTTCTAGGTAGTGAATCCCATAGAGTTAGTACCTCAGTTCTGTAGAATTGTGATATACTATTATTATTTTTAATAAACACACATATGTGACTTTCAACACTTTCTTCTAAATCTACAGTTAACAAGAAAATCTAAACAGAACAGCTGATTCAAAGATTGATGTTTAACTGTATTTTATGTAATCATAGCATGTTAGAGCTAAAGGGGACCTTAGGGATCACCTCATCCATTTTCCAGACAAAGGAGCATATTCAAATTGTAGAAAGGTAAGAAGATCAAACCTTTAGAAATAGAATTCCCTAATGAGTCCATGGCAGCAAAACAAAATAACAGCTCAGTTTTTATAAATCCCTTCTAAGACATTAAGACACGGACAGCCGTTTCAAGTAGAAATTCAGCCCAAACCAAGCCAAGCCCTTCCCTTCCCCAGCCTCCAAGGATGAAAACTTAGGTGCATAAAGGGCCCTAGCTCTTTCAGCCTTGGTTGTCATTACCCTGCTTTGCCCACACCCCCTCCTCCCTGACAGATTTCAACCTAAAGAAGTGATTGGTCACTTTACATCATGGCAGGAGTTCAGGAGTCAGGTTCGGGGCATTCTGCATCCCAATTCCAGCCATCCACCTCACCACTGCATGCGTTGCCCTCAAAGGCAGTGCTGGCTGGTGCTATCAGCAAGGCTAGTCACATAAATCAGGGAAGCTCTGCCAATATACGCAAGGCATGTCACCATCACCCACTAGCAGTGACAACTCTAATTGTGAGCAGACTGTGCCACAGCCAGAGAGGCTGATGCAATCCCCGGGACCCACCTCTGCGCTTTCAGATCCCAGCTCTTAGCTGACAGGATGCCAGCTTAGCCAGTTGGTCCTGATAGCCCTTGTGCTTTGCCAGGTGAGCCAGCAGAAGCCCTCAAGGCCAAAGAGGCAGAACATCTGATGAGGAGGCTGGAGTCAGGTGAGCCATCATAGCCACTAAGAGCAGACGAGCCACTCAGGCTCATTTTTCTCCTCTGCCAAATGATGGAGTTGGACTGGACAAGGGCTGCATTTCTTTCTAGGCTTCTCTGGAATTGAAGATTATCTCAGTTCTTGTGTTGGAAGTTTTGTTTATCTTAAATAAGGAAGCTGAATGCTGGTAGTAAGGATTTTCCATTTGCAAGAGGTAAGTAACTTTATTTTTAATTATAAAGGTAATTTATGCTTGATATAAAAAAGTTACAGCAATGCAGAAGTGTAAAAAGTGTATAACTCCCACAACCAGTGGTAAGTCATCAGCCAGGCTAATTGCTTTCCCCATCCCCTGAACAGGCTACTGGTGCTCCCATTAGCCATCTATTTTGAAGGAGCAGTTAAGATTCTGAAAGTCAATCTTTGCTTATTTTAGTGGTTCTAACAATTGGTGAAACTGAAGAGTGACATTTGTAGAAGTTTTTTTTTTTCCTTCCAAAAAGTCCAGATTCAGATCTTATAGCCCAACTTATAAATCCACATGAAGAAGTTAAATTTCAGTACTTAAAAGAAAGATCATACTATTATTAGAGTAATACAAAAATTGCAAGAGGCAAAAGAATAAAATACATTAAAATGTTAATAGCAGTCTAAGGTGACAGGACTTCGGGGGACCTTTTTTCAGCTTTTCTTCGTAGAGTGGGGCATTGCATTTTTATTAATTGTGTAGTGAAGAAAATAATTTTAAGAAAAGTGTTCCTGATAATGACATACTAGATGATTGGATTCAAACCAAACAGCCCAATAACTTACACTTATTAAATCTTTATTGACTAAACAGCTTTTAAAAATTTACTGCTACTTCCTTTTAGGCTATTTTTTTGTTAGGAATTCTACTTAGAGGATTAAAGATAAATGAATAATTATATTAATCATTTGAGAAGACTTGTGAAAATCTTAAAGACATTGAGTTCAGTGCCTCAAATACTTATTGAGCAGCTGTTACAGGCAAGTCACTGTGGGAGTAGAAGGATGAGTGAACTCCATCCTTACTCCCAAGGGCTCAGGCAAGGGAGGTAAGACAGGAACCCACAGAGCCACACGCTAGATGGCCTTTCTAAGGGTTCTGAGATACAAAATGCTGAGAGTCCAGAGAAGTAAAGAATCATCTCTGAATGATGAGGAATCCAGGAAAGCTTCATGTAGGCAGTCGAATTTGAGCTAGGTCTTAGAAAATGGGCGGGATTTTTCATACTTAGAAATTGAAGGGGCTTTTTTAGGTGGAGGAAAGGCAAACTGAGGCACAGAGGTGCCAAGACCAGGGCATGTCAGAAGAACGAGGAGTTCTGTTTGGCCAAAGCATACAGCATGTGTAGGGGAAGGGACAGATAAGACTGGCACGGGGGTAGAGGAGACTTGAATGTCAAGCCACAAAGCTAGAGCTTGTAGATGTTGGGTGATCTTGGGGGTCCTTTGAGCAGAAAATGTGATACAATCAATGTCAGCTTAGGACAGTTCCTTTGGCCAAGTAGGGAACAGTGTGGGAAGACAAGGATGGGAAGATGAATCCCAGATGAATGATAAATGGGGCCTGAGCTGAGCAGGTGGCATCAGAAGGAAGACAACTGTGATACTTTGTAGAAATAGACTCAATAGATCAGGGGCCTAGGATTCAGTGAGACTGGTGCTCAAATCCCACTCTGCCGCTTCATTACTTAGTTCCCCTGAGCCTGTCTCTTCTCTACAAAATGGGTGTAAGAGTAATTATATCATGGGGTTGCTGCATAGTAGGCAGAGGCAGTTATTCTTGTGAAGCATTTTAGCACAGCTCTGGCATGGTGAGTGCTCAGTACATGTTAATGTCACTGATGGTACTACCTGGAGTTGGAGTTACAAAGGAAACAGGTGTCAGCTCCGGTGACTGAGTAACAAGGCCAACAGTACAGCAGCTGGGAGCATGGCATCTGCAGGTAGAGACTGGATTTGGAACCCGACTCAACTACTTACCAGCTGTAATCTCGTACAAGCCACTTAACCCCTCTCTCAGTTTCCTTAGCTGTAAAATGGGCATAGTATTAATACCCGCTCCCCAAGGAGCTGCTGTGGAAATAAAGTGAGATAATACATGTAAATGTACCCGATACATTTTAAGAGCCCAGTAGTTATTAGTTATTGGGTCAGGGGTGGAGACGCAGAGTTGAATAGAATTACCCCTACTATCTCCTGTGGCAAGATATGCAAGTAGAGGTGGAGACATGCTGCAGGGGACTGGCCATTGAAGGACAGACCCGGAAGAACACTCAAGGCTGGAGGTAGTCAGGAGTCGCTGGCACAGAGGTGATTATTGTACCTCTATGGGTAGATGAACCAAGATTGGGTACATAAGTTGGCCTAAGGAAACAGTCAGATAAATCCAGAATACAGGACGTCTATAAGACATACATAAGATGGCCGGGACTTTTTAAAAAGTAAATGTCATGGAAAAAAAAATAGTAAGGGGGCTGTTCTAGACTGAAAGAGACTAGAGTTATAATCAAAAGTAATGTGTGAATCTTAACTGGGCCCTGTTTTTTAGAAAAGAGAAAAAGACACTCTTGGGACAGTTAGGGAATTTCAATTAAGGACTCTATCTTAGAGGCTATTGGGATAAACATGCTGAAATACTTTAGAGGTGAAATGCCATGCATGTTTGTGGTGGAGGGAAGAAAAATAAATATGCCAAAAATGTTAACAACTGTTTAGGTGGAGGGTATATGTGGGTATTCATTGTACTAGCTTTTCAACGTTTTCTGGATGCTTGAGCATTTTCAAATTCTCAGAAAAATGAGGAAAAAAGAGACCTGAAGAAAAACTGTTTGGAAATCAGTCTACATCAGGAAAAGGAATTCTCTGGAGGAAAAGCAAGTTCCATCTACCAAAGGAAAAATTTCAAGAAGGGAGAGATTAAGCAAAATGAAGGCTGAAAATAAATCATCATATTCAGCCATTGTGAGACTACGGGCTTCTTAAAGAGTCCAGTGTAGCATGAAAAGCTGACCACGAGTGAAGGAGTAAGGAATGGGGAGGAAATATAAGCAGCAAGGACTGCTCGACAGTCCTTGCTTAGGGGGTGCTCAGTTGGGAGCATCCAGGCTGGGGTAGTCTTTCTTTTCAGTCCAAGGAAGACTGGGGCATTGCTGAAGAGGAAGACTCTGAAGAAAGGGAGGGAATGAGACAGAGGAAAAGAGGTAACGTTGTGGAGGAAGGGCCCAGGAAAGGTGGAAGAGGAATGGATGAAAACATGAGAGGAGGAGGTGGCCTCAGATTGGGAGGGTGCCTTCCCCTTGGCCCAGGAGTGAGGACTGTGGAGATGTGGGGGCAGAACCTCCCTTCCTAATAACAAGGAGGGATGGGGTCATGTCTTGCTAGTAAGGCGGCAGGTGTGAGGCAGTTAAGTGGGGAAACAGCACAGCTGCCACTGGCTCTGAAACGGGAAAAAAGAGGGCGGAGGTAAGATAGGGTGCTTGGTACTGCCAGGCAAGCTGGGGAGGGGAGCAAAAAGAGGGCTTCTCCAGGACTGCCTTCCTAAGGCACCAGAAATGATAGGGTAATGAGCAGTCTTGGAAACTTCCGTTCAGAAATTGGTGCTGGGCTAAGACTACACATCAATGATTTACTCGTTAGGAAATTAGGAAACCTCTTTTTTGGGTAAACGTGCTTTATCATTTCCATGCACCCTCTACCCTGGGTTGCCCTGGCTGGTGTACAGGCACCTGGTGTGATAGTCTTTGGTGTGTAAGGGAGCTCCTGTCGTTTCAAAGTCACCAGGCACAATATGGCCATGGCTCCAGGTGATCTAGGTTCACAGGGCTGTTGGAGCTCTCATTCCAAAGGCAGTCAGGAAAACCACCCCCTGCACGGATGCCACTAAACGCCACCAGCATTGGAGGCCGCTGGAGCTTGCGCTCCCAGGCACCCCGGAGGACCACGGAGTGATCTTTGGTTCTGCCTGGCCTCCGAAGTGCTTCTCAAGACCCCACCTTTGGCGATTTCGGTTCGGCAGAGCGGCAACGGGCGTGAGATCTCGCTCCCAGGCGACGCTGAAGACGCCGGTCCGCGGGCCACACTTTTTGAGTAGGGCTGGCCGGGGGTGGGTGGGTGGGAGCGGCTAAAACCTACAGGAAGACCTTCGTGATGACGTAGCCGTCCCTGGGGTCCCCCTCGGGCTCCTCTTTGAGCGGAGCGTGCAGCAGGGCCGAGCCCAAGGCCAAGGCGCCCTCCCGGCGGCTCACTTCCCGCAGCCGCGCCTGCAGCGCCTCCCTCTCGGCCTGCAGCTCCCGGCGCGCCTGGGCCGCCGCGCGCTCCTCCTCCTGCAGCGCCCGCCGTCTGCGCTCCAGGGCGCGCTCGCCCTGCTCCACGGCCGCCTCGCGCCGCGCCAGCTCGCGCTCCCGCAGGCTGCCACGCACGGCCAGCGCGCCCATCTGCTCCAGCAGGCGCGCCCAGTCGCCCTCGGCGGCCGCGGCGGGGCCGGGGGCAGCGGGCGGCGAGCGGCGGGCGGTGCTCTCCGCCAGCTCCCGCCGGTGCGCACTCCTCAAGTGCTTCCACAGCACAGCGGTGCCCGCGTGCCAGCCCGGGCCGCGGCCCACCTGCTCCCCGCACAGCCGGCAGGTGGCCCAGGGGCCCGACGCGTGGCCGGGGCGCGCCGGCGCCAGGTGGAAGTACCCCCAGGCCTCGGAGTACGGCGCCCCCAGGCGGCCTGCAGCCGCGTCCGGCCCGCCCGTCTCTTCCATGGTCAAGGCCGGCTCGTCGCTCCTCATTCTCTAGGCAGCGCCTGCACCGAGGGACACAGGGTAAGACGACCACAAAATTACATGTGCACACGGACACACGCTCCAACACACAACTTCTAGGACGAGAGTTAGCCTGTCAAGAAACCATGCCTCCCTCTCACTACTGATTAAAATCCTGCGGTTAGTTTGGGTAGATGCTTGCGTTTCTTTTTCAGTAGGTATTAACCGTTGATTCCTCGGGGTGTGGGGGGGGGAAGGTAGAAAATGCCTAGCCCTTCTTTCCTTAACCAGGAATTTTCTTCGAAATTTATTGGATTCCCTGGCTCACAAATGCTAAGACTAAAATTGGGAAGCCAAGCTTCCCGTAAGAATAAGCTAAATAAGTGCTGTATGTATATGTTAGTTTTAACTAGTCTCCTTTACGCTCTTTAAAAAAAAAAAAACGAACAAGGCTCCCTTTTGAATTCTTCTCGCAGTGTCGCACAAGAAAGGAGTGGGGAAAAAAAGTTTCAGGAACGAAAATTTTGTTTCTTAGACTTTAAGGGTGACAGTGCTAGGACTGAGCAGCTTTTCAAAAAGCTTTCAAGGAGACAACTTTTTTCAAGGTAAAAGTATCTTTGTTTTTGTGATTTTAAAAACGATGTGCTTATGAGAAACATGGACTGCTAAGAATCATTAAAATGTTTTTAAAATACGCACATTTAGAAAACAGCAATATACAAAGCAGTTTTCTAAACTTTTACCTTCAAATCAGGCGGTGGGCTGTCTCTATCATTGCCTCAGGGTTTCTAGCCAGCCCAGGTTCTCAGGTGGAAACACAGCAGTGTGGCTTCTGAGTTCTCAAGAACCATCAGCAGTGCTAGGAGTAAATTCAGAGGACAGGCGGTGGAGTAAAAGAAATTCAATTAAACAGCCCTGAAAGTAGATACTAAAAATCCTGGATGGTGCCATGTCCCTCTGGTGTTCATTCTGCCAACCCTCTCATAGGTGCTCCAGTCATAAAACAAATAAAATTAGTTTTCTATATTGCTTATCCCAACTAAATGGCCCGCATTCTGTATTTGCAAGACAAAAAGCTTGGTGGATTCTCTTAATTAAGGAAGAGAAATAGAAGTAATAGCTGTTTGCTTTGTCCAACAAATACCTGTAGTTAAAGGGATCCAAATACAACACAGTGACTATCACTGCCAGATCTTTTCTATTAAGAAAACATTTCCCACTGTTATAACCTATCAAATGAAGGGGGAGATAGAAAAGGTGTATTTTTTTCTTCTTTAAAAAATAACTTCACTGGGCTTCCCTGGTGGCGCAGTGGTTGGGAGTCCGCCTGCCGATGCAGGGGACACGGGTTCGTGCCCCGGTCCGGGAAGATCCCACATGCCGTGGAGTGGCTGGGCCCGTGAGCCATGGCCGCTGAGCCTGCGCGTCCGGAGCCTGTGCTCCACAACGGGAGGGGCCACAACAGTGAAAGGCCCGCGTACCGCAAAAAACAAAACAAAACAAAACTTCACAAAGGGTCAAATGTGTGATTCTAGACAAATTTGCTTTGAAAGTTTAAAAATAATAATAGAATATATGACAGACTTGGAGCTCTTCTGAGAACTTATTTCATCGGGAAAATTCAGGCCGAGGTGGGAGAATAATGGACAATGAGATAGCCAGTGCCTGCTCCTACTGTCAGGTTTTGAACCAGCAGCAGTGGAGATGATGAAGTTCCAGAATCTCTTTTATTAAAGGCAACTAGGGATGACTGAAGACAAAGATGAAAACAGGAAAAATATGTTGCTTTAATAATAGTATTTAGTGAACCTTTTAATTCAGTTGCTAATAGTCTTGTTACAGATGCGTTACACTTTTCTAAACCTCATTTGTTTTTTTCCCACCAAGCAAGTCCACTGAGATCAGGCAGGACATTTAACATATCTCTTGAATTAAAAAAAAAAAAAAAAGAATGAATTTACCAGAATCATCCAAAAAAATAATAAGTACCAGGCCTCTTCTAACAAAAGAAATAGCTATTTACATATCTTCTGATATGAGGCATTGGTTTGAATATGGTTACCCATGATAATTAGTATAAAAGGACATTAGAAATTAAAGGCTAGATTTCCCCCAAGAGATTTGCTAAATCACTAAAGTCCCCAAAGCCGGAGTGGTGGGATGAGGAGGGGAGTTAGAGACCCCCTTCAAGGATAACTTTTTTGCGGTTAGTAAACATTGTGTTTAGTAAACAGAGCCAGATTTTAGTCTTAGAGATGTTTTTTGTTATCCAGCTTTAGTTAAAATTTTTTTCTACATTTCTTTTTTCTTTTTTTAGAATTCTATTCCTTCTAAATTAGAATCTTACCTTTCCAGAGTGTGCCCTTTTTTTAAATTACTAGACATACATAAAAGTGGAGAGAATAGTAGTATTATGAGTGCCTATATTTACTTTATAAATTAAAAGAGATTTAATTTCTTCAAAATCTGGGATGCCCAGAGGAGTGCCACATACAGGAGTGGCATCTGTTCTAAGACTTAAGGTGGAAAACAGGGATGAGAAGCACTGATCACTGATTTTGATGTCTTAATCCTTTAGACTTAGTGGAGCCCTCATCTGAGCCAGGGACAAGCAGCACCACAAGTGTTGGCCAGCAGAGTGCTGCCCCTCTGAGGGCGGCAGAGGGACCTCCTATGCCCTGGCAAGCCTTCACTCTCGGAGGTCTTAACCAGTGGAAGACAGCATGGTTCAGAACTGCCTCACTTTCTCAGCCCTCCGACCACAGCTACATTCTGGCTCAAAAGAGTCTTCTGTTCAGACTCAGTCTCTAAAGAGTGACCAGCAGTAACTGTGGCCACAAGTCGTTCCTAGCAGAGCCTTCCTAGGTCTGCTAAGCAATCCCTGAGCTCATTTCAACCATCCCTACAGTGCAGAGGGAGAGAAGCTTGGCTTGGGAGAGAAGTCTTAGAATCTTCAGCCACGACCCTAATATACAAAGAGCTCTTACAAACTGAGAAGAAAAAGACAAACAAGCCAATTGAAAAATGGGCAAGAAATATGAGTAGGCAAATGACCCAAGAGCAAAATCAGATGGCCAGGAAATTTGTGAAAAGATGCACACCACTTATATCCAGGGAAGTGCTATTAAAGTAACAATAAGGTCTCATGTTAGATCCATCACACTAACAAAAATGAAGAGGTCTGTCAGCCAGAGTTGGAAGGGGGGCAGAGAAAAGGGTATGCTCATGCATTCCTAGTGGAGATGTGAAGGCTTTTAGGAAAAGCAATCTGCAATTTCTATTAATTAAAAATAGATATAATTGGGGATCCAACTCCTGGGAATCTGTTCTGTAGAAGTAAAAGTACCAATATGTAAAGTAGCATGTATTAGGATGTTTATCATAGTACTATTTAGAATGGCAAAAAACTGGAATCCAGAGAATGCCTACCAGCAGGAAAATGGCTGGGTAAATAATGTGTAGTCACCTCAGGGAATATTATGCTGCCATTAAAAAGGATGGATTGGAGCTCTGTCAGGGGGATTTCTGGAGGAACTGTTTAGGGAGAAAAGCAAGATGCATAAAAGTGTGTATAATATGATCTCACTCTTATTAAATAATAAGTAGATCTGTATAGGATATACAGATTAATGATTTTTTATATATATGAAGAAAAATAAGGAGATACACTATGGGTTGAGGGGGTGGCAGCTGATGTGAAAGGAGAAGGGGAAGAGGTAAAGACAAAAGGAAAAGAAAAGGTGCTGAGAAAGCGTGTACATGATCATGTGTATACATTTAGGTAGAGTATATATATGGCAGGGTCTATACATAAATAAAAAGTAATTTTATAAAACAATCCTCAAGCATGTGAGCTCAGGCAGGCCTAGGCAGCCTTAACTCTGGAGACTGGAGGGAACAGTCCCATGGGGCATAGTGCGCTGCCATCTGGCCCTGGAGGGATCCCAGTGTGTAAGCTTGCTCAGTGTGGGTGGTTCACTGTGCCCTGCCTGAGCAGGAGATTCTATATCGACGTAAGATGGAGGGTGCCATGGGAGGGCAGCGCACCTCACTCATCTCCCCGGCATAGGGCCTGCATAGGGCAGGCACTCAGGGGACACTGCATTAAATGAAATGAGCCCAACTTTACCTTTCTTAGCCCCAGCTCACCGGAGTTTCTATCTCCCCATCTGTCAGGAGAAATGATAAGATTAGCTGCCCCTAATAAATAGGTGGCTGAAATCAGATAACGCACGAGATGTCACTGTTGGACTCGCCAGGGCTATACCAATTCAAAGCATGAACAAAAGGAAGCTCCCAGTATTTACTATTCAAACATGCCTACATGAAGATCTTAGTGGCTAAAAGGGAGTGCTGTTTTTCTCTTTAACATATTCTGTTATTCAATAGAGGAAGTAATTTAAGTTGGAAGAATTCTCTTGGGGATTTTTAAATACAAAAAAGCAAATTAAAAAGAATCATAGATCTACTTCCCCACCCCCAACCAAATTTATTTTCACTTCCTCAATTGATCTTCCTGCAAAATAGGTGGCTCATCACTCAGGTAGAAGATGAGAGGAAGGCCTAGTTAGCTGGAGTCCTGTGATATGCATTTCTTCCTTACCAAGTACTGCCCCCAAACCAAACACCTATTAACTTGTATGGTTAGCTAACAAGAAGAAAACAAAAAGTAAAAGCTCTCTTAATTTTCCTTAAAACAATTGAAAAACTACCAGAAAGTTGCCAGTGAATGATTATTTCGTTTATGTCCGTTCACTTCATCCACTCTTTCATTCAAACTCTCCTTGTGTACCTGATCAGGGCCAGGCACGTGCTTGCTGCCCAGGATGCCAAGAGGAGCACCACATAGTCCCTGTCCTCTGGAAGCCTACCATCTGGTGGGGAGAGATGCTTCAAGATGCTGACACCCATGGTAAAGATCAGAGCAATGTTCACTCATGAAGAGTGGGGAAGCGTGGGCTTGGGGACCCTAACACAAAGGTTCATGCAGATACGCGTGCTTAAGCATTCTTTCCCTTCCCCACCTTGCTCAGGCTACAACATTCACTAAAACACATCACCATTAGTGCTGACTCTAATAAATAAAGTTCCAGTTCTTTAGTTGTATAATTAGGTTTCCAAGCTCGTATTTTAAATAAAATTTCTTGAAGCTAAATAAATGCACTGCTAGCATGAAATTAATTTAACAGTGGAAATTTCTGAGTCCAATTTCAGGGGGAAAAAAGCTGAAAAAAAAAAAGTAGATTTTAGTTATTTCTTGGAAAGGGAGAGAGTAGTATTAATGGTATGATGCCTCTGAATTCTATGATGAGTTTCATTCCAGTATCCATTATCTGGAAGGGATGATACGAAGTCTAAGCTGCTGGAAGATAAGACATTCATATTAATTACCTCTGCACTTGATGTTCTCTGAAGAAGTTTTATTCTTCTAATAACTTGTCAGATTAAAACCCATATTCCTCAATATGATCTCCCTGAATATAATATAGAGAATAAAGGAAGAGATCAGAACCTGAATGAATACTTTGTGTAAATATGGGTGTATACATGCAATGTATGATTATAACATTGAGAATCATCCTATAAACCACCCGCAAAAGTTAATTTTATTATTTTACACTTGTGGTTGTACACATACAAAATATCAGGCAGGCTAAAGGTCAAAGAACCAGGCAGTGTTCTCAAAAAATCACAGAAAGCTCTATTTGTTCTTCCATGGTCAAGTCTAATCGCTTTAGTTGGATTAATCTAGCAGAGTTATAAACAAATATGTGTAGGTTGAGCCTGGCTGGATCTTAGGTGAGAAATTCATCCTAATGTCAAATCCACACAGACTTATGTGAAAACACTAAAAACATTTTTTATCCACCAGTAACTTTAATCAGAGCAGAATATAATAATTAAAACAAATAATTAGCCTTGACAACTGAGGTATCAAGGAAACTACAGTTCATCTGTTACCTGTCCATCTCTGTTGAAATATTAAGTTACTGCCATATATTAATCTATTTATAAACAAATCTAGACAGTTAGAAAAATTAGTCTTTAGGCACCAGGCTGAAGGCTTAGATGAAGTAAAAATGCTTCCAAACTGTAAAGGATGGATACCTCAGTTAGGGAATGAAGGGTTAAGTGTGAAAAAATTTGGAAAAATGTTACACATGGACTGTAAAAAATGTACTGGACCCACAGCTAATTAACTGGTAAATCAGAGATGTTCTCTAAATGTCATAAGACAAAATTTTAGATACTTCCTCCATTAGCTAAAAGGCTGAGAAACGGTCTCTATTAACGTATTTTTTTTTTAATGAAAATTGTGAAGCTTCCTCCCTAAGTGGACCTTTATTTCAGGCCTACATTATTTTATTTAATACATGTGTTCCTAAAAAGAAGGGTGTTGATCCATTTTCATCTTATAAGATGCATTATTTAATATGAATTTGTGGGATTTAAAGCTGCCCTACTTTGAAGAGCTCTGTAACAAAGATTTTTTTAATTAAGAATTACCTGGATTTGGCTCTCTGTCTTTGCATACATTGTATACTTTTCATTGTCAGCTGCCTCAAGCTATTTTTGGCTAAAAAATGTATATAAATATTTACATTAACGAAAAGTACAGAAAATGATTACCCTAATTATGTCAATTTATTAAGCTATTTCTACAACAGTTTCTCTTAAACACCTCATCTTTGTAGTCTTGGCTAATTAGAAGTTCGGATGGTAGCAGGTACTTTTTTTTTTTTCTTTCAAGGAGGGAAAACTAACTTTGCTTGGTAAACTTTGGGCATTAAGTTAGTGTAAGTGATTATAGCAAACTGCTCCTGTATGTTCCTGAAGGATCAGAAAATTCCTTTGTTTGAGCACGGTGGGGATCGGGGTCTTTGTTTGAGCATCTGGCTTGCATTCGGTTTCTCCCCAAAGTGGGAAACATTCAGAAAGTCTCAATTAGAGAAAGGGCCGCCAACCACTTGCCCTGTTAAAGGACTGACTGCAATAAGGCAACTTTAATAAAGGGAGAGCACATGACTTTCGATATTCCTGAATAACTTTTTTGAAGGGAGACCGTAGAGCAGGAGCAAAAATGAGGTGCATAAAGAAACTGAACCCGGCGTTACGCAGAATCCCGGGTCCAAATGCATCTTTTACAATAACGGTAATCCCACCACTGCGGAGGGCACGCCCGGCACCCCAGGCACTAGCAAGCCTGCGCGTCTGCGTCGGCGGGGCGCTGGCTGCTCTGCGATCCCCCGCCAGGCCCCCGGCTGGTCCCAGTTCACTCCGCCGCCCCCAGGCAGCTTCCCGCGATCCCTCACCTGTCCCCCGGGACTCCCCACTCTCCCGTGGGCACGCGCCGCCGCGAGTCTCGCAGCCCACACTCACCCCATCACCCCCGAAGCGGGAGGTGGGCTGGGTGTCTGGGATCGCCGATCCTCTCCTGGATCCTCGCAGACATTTTGTCCTGTGCGGAAACCTCAGCGCCACGTCCCCCTTAAAGACACAGCGCTCCATTCATGCGCCTGGAGTGGAAAGTCGGGATGGAAACGTGTGACCTGGTGTTGAAAGGGCTGGGGAGTCACTCACGAACCGTCCAGGTCCATGAGCAACAGACTTGTGTTTGCCCAGGTTTAAAAAAGAAATGATGCAGTAGTTTAGTGATTTTAAAAAATGGAATTACTGTTTTATATCTTTGTAGTAACCTTCCAAGACCTGGATTCCTGGGCTTGAGTCTCTGAGTGTAATTTTCATCCTTTCAGGTTCAAGGTGTGTGATGGCCCAAGTCGTTAGAAGAGATCCCCTGAACCAAGGTCTGGACAGATAAAGGTAGGGCTCATTGGTGTTCACTAAAACTTAATAACACTAGCATGGTGTATCAGTCAGCTTTTGGTGGATTATGCTTAGGTAACAAACAACCCCTACAACTCAGTAATTTACAAAAACAAAGATTCATTTCTCAAGCAAATTACATCTGCTGCAGGCAGCTTTGGCTCTACTCCACTGCTGTCCTGGCTTGCAGGCTCCAGGTTGAAAGACCAACTTTTTGGGGACACGCTCACTGTGTGCTGGACCCAACCTTGAGGGAGGAGGAATACTGATTTGTAGTGCTTGCTATTTCCATGATGTAAATACTCCCACCATGGCGGGTTTCGGGCTACAAACAGTTTACCAAGGGGCTTGCCAAGTTTCTGGAAATGTAATAATCAGCTCTTATAAACCACTGGCACACGCTGCTCTTAAAACTGAAAACAGCTCACATTCTGCATGCTTCAGTTCTGCTCACCTCAGTTTTGCTCACATTCTATTGACCAAAGCAAGTAACATGACAGGGCCTATCAGTGGGGCCAGAAAGTATATTCCTCTTGTAAGGAAGGCTTGCCAGTCACATGACAATGGGTAGAGATTGTATAATCCTTTTAAAAGAAGTTGAGTAAATAACTGGTTAGAATAATACAATCCGCCTTACGTACTTTGGTTTAAGTAATTTCTTTTTGAAAACCTCATTCTTTCTATAAACCAGAGTTTCACAGTCTATTAATGGGGTTTCTCCTTACCATTCCAAGAATGGTTTCAGAAGAAGAAACTAGTTGGATGTCTTCAAAGGGATAGTTTTGTAATGTGAAGATTAACTATTAGGTTACTACTTTTCCCCCAAAAGATGTCCATACTTATAGCTGAGGACATCTGATTAAAAGTATGTAGTATAAATGGATCATATTAAAGCCATCTCTTATTCATGGTTTAATTCAAAAACAAAATTTTAAAGTTTATTGTACCTGACAATCCTTTTAACAAGAGGCTTTAACACTTTGAGTACCTTAAAAATCCATTTAGCCTTAAACTGACCATGTAATGAGACACATGGTATTTTTTAATTCTAGTTAGTGCTATTTGTATCCAAAGCACTATCCTATACCTGAGTAAGAGTCTTAATTCAAGACACCATTCCTGCCCTCAAGAAGATTACACTCCAGTGAAACAGTAAGACAAATGCAACTCCAGGAAGGAAGTGAAAAATGTAAGAGGAAACCTTCATGTGCCACACTAAATGGAGAACAGCTACATCTTCTTGAAAGTGGCAGCATTTAACTAAGACCTAAAAAAGGGTAGAATTTGGACTCCTGGAATTATGTTTATTATGCTTGCAAGATGTGTTTTGGATTTATTTTTAAAGTCCAGAGAAAAGGAACCTGTCTTTTCTGTGTTTAAGTCAATGCTTAAACTTTCCTATAATCTGAAATCTTTCTTGTAGTTTTAAATTAAATTTTAAATCAAATTATAAAATATATCTAAAATATCTAATAACTCTTCTCCTTTGCCCCACACTCTTTGTTCAAATTTCAGCAAGAAAAACACTCTTTAATTCTTATTTTGGTGGTAGCAGTTCCCTTAACTTTCATCATGCTGTTAACAATAAATAAATAAGAGGATCTCATTTCTGTCTTCTGCCCTGGAAGTTGGCAAAGCATAAGGACTTACATTTCATTGATAATGCAGAATATTTACTCTCCAGATTCTTGCCAGAGATTATAGCCTTGAAATCTGCTCTCTAATCCTTATCAAAAACCCAGTTTGAGAAAATTACTTATGGAGGTTGCCTCAAAGACATGAAATTATAGAGCTGTGTATGTGGACCACACTCTTTTGGTACAATACATCCTTCCTATATGTGCTTTTGGTCTGTAGTTTTTTCTTGGATGTTTTTGTCTGGTTTTGGTGTCAGAGTAATACAGCGTTATATAATGAGAAATGTTCCTTCCTCTTTTATTTTTTGGAAGATTTCGTGACTAATTTGTATTAATTCTTCTTTAAACGTTTGTTGGGATTCAGCAGAGAAGCCATCTGACCTGAGTTTTTCTTTATGGGTAGTGTTTTAGATTACTAATTCGATGTCTTCATTGGTTCTAGGTCTTTTAGATTTCAGTTCCTACTTGAGGCAGTTTTGGTAGTTTGCATCTTTCTAGGACTTTGTCCATTTCATCCAAGTTATCTAATATGTTGGTGAAAAGTTGTGCATAGTATTCCTTTTTAATTTCTGTAAGGTTGGTAGTAATGTCTCCTCTTTCACTTCTGGTTCCTCTATGTGCTTTTAATGAACTTTCCACTGGGGTCATGCCATCTGCCTTCAGTGAGGTAGTTTGTAGGACATAGCTACATAAAATTCATTATCACGATCAGTATCATAATGTCATCGACTACAGTTGTCCACTGTATCCCGCAGTGTTTCTTCTGTAGGACCCAGAGAGAAGACCATTCTCTGATCTCTCATGTCATGGAAAGCTCTGCATCCCATGAACAAATGGAACCTTTGAATCCTGTGGGCACTGTGGTTCATTTATTGGACTGTTTGCTTATTTCAGCTGCTAGGAGGCTGAGTCAAATATGGGATGCCTACACTATTAGTTTCCTAGGGCTGCTGTAACAGGGTACCACAAACTAAGTGGCTTAAAACAAGAGAAATTTATTCTCTTACAGTTCCGGAGGTTAGAAGTCTGAAATCATGGTGCCAGCTGGGCCATCTTCCTCTGAAACCTGTAGGGGGGATTCCTTCCTTGCCTTTCCCTCCCTT
>NW_006799780.1:213204-248617 GCF_000442215.2 Lipotes vexillifer
CCTACCTTCTAGTGGTGGCCAGTAATCCCTGGTTTCCAGTTTCATCACTCCAATCTCTGCCTTTGTTGTGGCATTCTCCTTGTGTGTGTGTGTCCAATCTTCCCTCTTACAAGGACACCAGGATGGAGCTTGGATTAAGCTCTATCCTAATGACCTCAACTTAACTTGATTATATCTGCAAAAACCCTATTTCCAAATAAGGTCCCATTCAGAGGCACCCTGGGTTGGGACTTTAACGTATTTTTTTTTTGCGGGGGGGGGGACACAATTCAACTCATAACACTCACCTACCAGTTCCATATGGTAAACTTTTCTACGTGCTAACCTTTTATTTTCCTACCTTTATTTTCCTTTTGTCCCAATTCCCTGAATTACTTGGTTTTTCTTTAATTATATGCATCTTTGGCAGTGTCTGAAGGAAAGAAGGCAGAAAGGAAGTGGGGAAGGTGGGAAGAAAAGGGAAAAGAGAGAAAGGGAAGGAGGAAGAAAAGTTTGCCCCCCAAAATCAGACAGAGTTGCAGGAATGGGGAGTGAGGGTGGGGAAGACTGGCCGGAAAAGTGTTTTTGCTGTATGGGCTTTGTCAGAGCCTCAGAATTATTCTTTTGGTGAGGATGAGAGTCGTGATAAGCAGCTGTCTGCAGCTTAGCTGACTTAGAGAAAAATTAGAAAGTAGTTTGAGGAGCTGAGGATTAGGAAAAGAAGGGTATGATGTAGCTACTTTTTTTTTTTTTTTTTTTTTTTTTTTGCAGTACGCGGGCCTCTCACTGCTGTGGCCTCTCCCATTGCGGAGCACAGGCTCCGGACGCGCAGGCTCAGCGGCCATGGCTCACGGGCCCAGCCGCTCCACGGCATGTGGGATCTTCCCGGACCGGGGCACGAATCCGTGTCCCCTGCATCGGCAGGCGGACTCTCAACCACTGCGCCACCAGGGAAGCCCGATGTAGCTACTTTTAATGCTGACATTAGTAGACACAACATGGATCCAGGTTTTGTGGTGCTTGAAAGCTTATACAGTGTTTTGTTGTTGTTGTTTTTTGGTTTTTTTGGTTGTGCCGGGTCTTTGTTGTGGCTCGCCGGCTCCTTAGTTGTGGCATGCAAACTCTTAGTTGCAGCCTGTGGGATCTAGTTCCCTGACCAGGGATTGAACCCGGGCCCCCTGCATTGGGAGTGCGGAGTCTTAACCACTGCACCACCAGGGAAGTCCCCAGAAAGCTTATATGGTGTTGAGGATCCATGTATTCTAGCTACCGGGGACATAGACCCATTAAATCATTTATTTAATGTATACAATTTACCCTGGACGACAGCATCCCATCCCTGTAAGATACAAATGGCACCTTAGCTGAAACTTTAATAAGCTATTCTAATGGTCTGTCAGGCTAGCTGCTTCTGGATGTGTATGTTTTACAGGGTCAGCCAAAGCTACTGAATAAACCATTTTCCCTTTCATCTGTTCCTCATCTTAATCCATCACAGGCGAGAATCCTAATCCTAACACCACAGCGCACCAAGGGTTCTCATCGCTCCACCTACCACTAGAAATGAGATCCTTGTTGCCATCTGATGGGTAAATAATCCAGTTCCAGAATCCCATCCTGAGGTTTGGAGGTTCACAGGTTTTAAGCTTCCGCTTTCTAGCACCACTCCGGTTTTTAGCTTGTGTTCCCTTAAATGCAGCAACTAAGACAAAAACTATGACGCAAGTAGCTTGAGAGGTAATCACAGGAGGTAGGATGGGGGAGCAGGGAGAGTAATGCACACCAAAATAAAGAAGCTTTATTTTTTTTAACTCTAAATAATTGTGTGCCTTTCAAATAATGTCTTCGTTTTATATTTGTAGTCATGATTGTAACAAAAATTATCCCCATGTGATGGACTGTTTTCAATCCTCACCTTTAGGCTTTTTCAGACCCACCTTGTTCATTTTTGTAACTTTATCATTTTCTGTCATTTAATGTGTTACTATAGACTTTGTTTATTTCGTTGGTTGGCTTTTGGCTTGGAGACTTAGGAAGTTTTTTAAACTTACCTTTGAAACTTGACATTTTCACTACAATTATACATAAGTGCAAGTCTCTTTTTGTTTGAAACATAGTGAGCTAAGCTTGGGGTTTATCCTCGAGGTGGCTTTAAGCAAGAGAGTTACACAGTAAGATTTCTATTTTAAGTATACCACTTCAGGGAAGGCTCTGGGGTGTGCAGGAAGAAAACAGACTAGAGACAGGTAGACCAATATTGCACTACTGTGGGCCAAAACCAAGGTATTTTTAAGATTCAACCAATTCAATATGTAGCAGAAAATAATAAGCAAGAGAATGGGTGAATGACGGAATTGGTACATGTAACTGCAGTGTGGTTTGTGGTTCCATGTCTCCCTGCTGTCTTTTCCTGGCCTTGGTGTGCTTGAGATGCCTGGGTTGCTGGTCAGAGGGCAGTATCCCTGTGGTACCCACCTCTAGAGAGTAGTGCTCCCCCGGTGACCTCTTCCAGGTCACTGGGATGAGAGGGAGACACTGGTAGCAGAAAAAAATGGCTCTCTTCCTATGGGAATTCTCAGACGGGCCTTAGAAATTGATTTCTATTTCTCAGAACTATTAGGAAGAAATAATAGAAGGACTTATCTCAGAATTTCCACCCCTTTTCAGAATCCATTAATCCACCATCCTGTATTTTGTTGTGGTCTGTGTACGTCCATTCACCATAAACTACTGCATGCCTCCGACTGTGGGTGGCTTGCAGTATCCGGGTAGGACCCACTGGCTGCCATTTCACATTTTCCTTCTCCCAGGGCTGTAAAATGCCTTGGAAAGACCCACAGTGCACTTTCTGGCTGCTTCACTTAGCCCCACCTTTGGAATTTCGGTTAACATTACAGTTGAATGGACACTCGGAATCAAACCTACATGCTGTGGGACACGCTAAGGAATGTTAATGTCTTAAAGTAGGGAGCACTGTTTTTTTTAACTGCCACATCTTAAAGGGAAGAAGGGCAGGGGGACAGAAAAGGCAAAGCAGTATGAGTGACAGCAGTGAAGGCCTTCTTGTTCTTACCCACCAGGGTCCCTAGCGGGGGACCCAGCAGGAGGAGCCATGGTAGGTGGGCGGCGCCCCTGCACAGACAGCCTTGTCTGGGTGCGGCTGCATTGGACACTTGCTCAAAGTGCTGGCGGGGCTGGAGCGTCAGGGGTGGTGTCCATACTGCTTGTTTGAAGGCCTGGTGTGACTGTTAGGGTGAGCATCTGGAGGCTTATCTCCCCAGGGGTCCATGTCCCCTGCCGTGGTCAAGGTTGATGTGACCTGACCCTGGTGATCAGACATTCGGCGCAAGTTTCAGAAGTTCTTACTAGCTTCTTCTGCCAAAGGAAAAAAGACAAACTTGCACAAAAGAGCTGGTTTGGCTATTCTCTGAGATCATTAAAAAGAATAACAACAACAACAAAACAGTTTTGATTTTCTTTTGTGTCTTATTCTGCAATAGGAGAAAAGGAAACCATTGTATGTGTGGTTTGTGGATACAAACAGAAGTCTGATTCCCAGATCTAGGGTTCAGCATCTTGTCCTCAGAGAAGCCAGGTCATTATGCTATGGCCCTTCGGCTTTTCCTGGGTTGGCTTGGGATGATCCAGGCTGCCTGGATTTGTGAGTGATTTAATTAATTCAAAACCTCCCTCTCTTCCCAACCACACGTCATTCTCATTTCTCAAGTCACCACTTTTATGAAGACTTCTTAGACTATACCATGTGGAAGTGCATGATACAAACTTGGAGGACAGCGGACATTTAGATGAGAGAGATCCTAGAAGCTAGCCTTGCCTTCACAGGTCACCTGTAATGATCTCAGCGGCAGAAATCAGATCTCATATTTTATACATTCCCCCCATACAGCTCAGCACAGTGCTGGGCAAATAGTAGGTCTCACTATATACGCGGAGGGATTGAAAGTGCAGAACATGTACCATGCCACTTATATGAGGTATTTAGAGTAGTCAGATTCATAAAGACAGAAAGTAGAGGGTGGGTGCCGGGGTAGGGGGGAAGGAGGGGAATGGGGAGTTAGTGTCTCATGGGTACAGAGTTCCAGTTTGGGAAGATGAAACGTTCTGGAGCTGGATGGTGGTGGCTGCACAGCAGTGTGAGTGTACTTACTGCCAGTGACCTGCCCACTTTAAAAGGGTTAAAATAGTAAATTTTATGTATATTTTACCACAATAGAAAGTATATTTTTTTAAAAGGCACATACCGTAGAGATCGGAGGTTCTTGCCTCAGTCTACCTTCAGCTGCCCCACCTAGTGCGGGTGTGCAGAATCAATATCTGGATGTGAATGAAATCTCCAGTTTGATGGGCATGCTGGGTGGGCTTCAGATACTGGGCTCAGCTTCCCACTTGCTAGCCCCATTGTTTTAAAAAGAACAGGGTTGTTTGCATCAAGCTTTTAGTCTAGATTTGTCTTTGTAGTTTCTGCCTTCACGAGAATGGTTAGGAAGGGGTCCAGATGCCGACCAGTGTTACCAGTGTTAGTTTTGCCCTCAGAGTAATGGGAAAAGGCAAGTGACGGTTTGACTGTGGGCATGTTACCTAAGATCTAAAAAACTTGAACCTGTAAAATGGGGATAATAGTCATATTTTCTTCCACTGGGTTGTTATGAGGATTAAATGAGATGCGTTACATGAGATACCCAGGACCTGTCTATAAATGGCATCAGGGAATTCTTTGATTTTGTGACTTCAACGTGGCTTTGAGCAGAATCCGGGTGGACTACGGGTCCCCCGTAGACCAACAGTGCCTCGTCTAGGACGTGCGATCCCTCTTGTAACAAATCCCTGGAAGGTACCGGCTTGCTGCCTGGAGGAGCAACCGGACCAGAGAGTTAGAGGCCTAAAGGCTCTTTCTTGCAGACTGACTTCCCCGCTCAGCCAGACACTGTGCTAGCAGCTCCTGGGCTCACGTGTCCCCAGTCGTGCTCCCTTTCTTTCGTTTAAATTAAAAAGATCTTGGGCTTCCCTGGTGGCGCAGTGGTTAAGAATCCGCCTGCCAATGCCGGGGACACGGGTTCGATCCCTGGTCCAGGAAGATCCCACGTGCCGTGGAGCAACTAAGCCCACGTGCCACAACTACTGAGCCTGCGCTCTAGAGCCCGCGAGTCACAACTATGAGCCCGCGAGCCACAACTACTGAAGCCCATGCGCCTAGAGCGCCTAGAGCCCATGCTCTGCAACGAGAAGCCACCACAATGAGAAGCCCATGCACCGCAATGAAGAGTAGCCCCCGCTCACCGCGACTAGAAAAAGCCCGTGCACAGCAACGAAGACTCAACGCAACCAAAAATAAATAAATAAATAAAATAAGTAAATTAAAAAAAATAAATAAATGAATTAAAAAGATCTTGGGAAAGGACTCAACGAGACTGAGGCTTGGCTGGCCGTCTCACCTGTTTGGTCAGGTGAGACTAGGTTTGGCCACTCTCACTTGACCAGGGGTTGGAGTAGGGAGGCAGTTTTCAGTGAAGAGAATTCCTGCCTCCTGGAAAAAAGGAGTGTTGGGCACAGAGAAACGAGGAGTCCACTGCACACAGTATTTCCTGCTCTGGGCTAGCTGAAGAAAATCAGCCATGGGCCCCACCCTCAGGGGTCCTGTTCTATAGTAACTAATGACCTATATGTCATGGTGGCCTGTTTTCAAAGAATAGTTGCCTTCGGTTTCTTCCTAGGGAGCTGAGCACATTGACCTTAAGGTTTTTCAAGTTGGCATCTGAACTTGTTTGACCTTGTTTTAATACGGGGGGAACTTCAAGTTGCAAAGATGAAATTGAAAAAATAAAAAATGCTTAATGAAAATACTTGAAATAAACTCAAGGCCACATTAACATTCAATCTGCGCTTCCAAACAGAAGCTATTTTTACATTCCTATTTACTAGTATGATAGACTGTGGCTATTTTTCCCCTTGACTCAATAGGATGGGATAATTTCCCCCTTTCTTCAAATAGTTCTCAGTTTGAATGTGACACAGAGTTCCCATTTTCCCCATAAATCGCATATTTATAGCACATGGGAATAGCCAGAATGCTATGCGTCTCTTAAAAGTACTTCTGTACTTGAATTACAGAGAAAATGACTTAACTGGATTCTGAACTTTGGACACTCGATGGAGCTGGAGCAGAGAGGTGAACAGCACTGTGTGTTCTGGGCCGAGGTCCTGTTTGTTCTGAACACCATCCTTGAGCCTGCCCCTGACGGTGTGCACTTCGGGCAGGGTGCTGGGGGGAGGCTGGCAGAGGGGTCAGGAACAGGGCTAGTTCACGAGCGGAGGCTGTGGACGTGAACACAGGCTAGACTTCATGGCCTCGGCTTCAGCTGTGCCCTGTACTAGCTCTGACAGCTCAGGGCAGTTTCTTAGCCTCTCTGCCGCTTTTGCTTTTTCCTCTCTGAACTGGCCTAACAGAAGGAGTGACACCTGGGGTTCTGGTAAGAAGCTGAATAACACATGTAAAACTCTTCCCATAGTGGTTGGCACGGAGTGAGCCATCAGTACGTGATGGGTGTTGTTCCTGAGGGAGGTCCAAAGCAGGGCCAAGGTGTCTCTGTCCCTTGCACTCTTCTTCCCCCTCCAGTGTACTCCTTTGGAAGCCTGGGGGCCCCTCCTGAGACTAGATGAGCTCTCTACTTGGGTAGGGGTGCCTCTCATTCCCCTCAGAAAGCCAAGTGGGATCCGAGAGGGCGACGGGACACAGAATAGGCCCTTCCAAGCCTACCTCTGGTCCAGGCATCCCATTGGCCTTTGAGGCTGCTCCTCTCCATCACGTGAGAGACCACATCATGGCCTGGAGCCAAGTGCATATTTGTCTGGAGGGTCCTCAGTGTAGCAGATGCCTTTATAACCCTGCACTCTAGGTGACAATGGCCAGCTAGATGAGCATTTAGGAACTTGTTTCTTATTGGGTTCTTTTGGTTTGTTTGTTTGGTTTTTTTTGGTTTTTTTGGCTGTACCACACGGCACATGAGACCTTAGTTCCCTGACCAGGGATTGAACCTGTGCCCCCTGCCGTGGAAGTGCCGAGTGTTAACCACTGGACTGCCAGGGAAGTCCCTACTGTTGTTTTTTAAAATGAATTTTATTTATTTATTTATTTTGAAATTTATTTATTTTTGGCTGTGTTGGGTCTTCGTTGCTGTGCACGGGCTTTCTCTAGTTGCCGCGAGCGGGGACTACTCTTCATTGAGGTGTGCGGGCTTCTCATTGCGGTGGCTTCTCTTGTTGTAGAGCATGAGCTCTAGGTGCACGGGCTTCAGTAGTTGTGGCACGCAGGCTCAGTAGTTGTGGCTCGCGGGCTCTAGAGCACAGGCTCAGTAGTTGTGGCGCACGGGCTTAGTTGCTTCACTGCATGTGGGATCTTCCTGGACCAGGGCTCGAACCTGTGTCCCCTGCATTGGCAGGCGGATTCTTAACCACTGTGCCACCAGGGAAGCCCTAAAATGAGTTTTATAGTAGAATTTATATACAACAAAATGCTTCCATTTTAAGTGTAAAGTTTGGTGGGTTTTGAAAAATGTACACAGCCATGTAAGCACCACCTCAATCCACATACATCATATTTCCATACCCACCCCCATGTTCCCTTATATCCTGTTCAATTAGTTTCCCCATCTTCTCACCCCCAGGCAACTGCTGATCTGCTTTCTGTCACTATAGAAAATTTGTATTTTCTAGAATTTCATATAAATGTGTTAGGCGTCTTTCATTCATCATAGTGCTTTGGAGATTGATCCATGCTGTTGCAGTGTATCCTTGGATTCTTCCTTTTTATTGATGAGTTTTATTCCCTTATGTAGATATACCACAATTTGTTCATCCGTTCCCCCTGGTGATGGACATTTGGTTGTTTCTGGTTAAGGGGTATTGTATATATTTTTGAAAGCTGCTCTGAACATTTGTGTACAAATCTTTGTGTGGATATATGTCTTAATTTCTTTTGGATAAATACCAAGAGTGGAGTTACTGGGCAATATGGTAAGCATATATTTAAATTTATGAGAAACTGCTGAAATGTTTTCCAAAATAGCAGTAGTGTTTTACACTCCTATCAGCAATGTCAGTGACACTTGGTATTGTCTGTCTCTTTTACTTTGGTCATTCTAGTGGCTAGTGGCTAGTGAAGTGATATCTTATTTTGGTTTTAATCTGCATTTTCCTAATGGTTAATGATGTTGAGGTCTTTCCACATGCTTATTTTTCATTCATATATCTTCTTTCATGGTGTCTTTTCAAATATTTTGCCTATATTTAGTTTGTTTCTGTCTACACAGTTGAATTATATTCATTCTTTATATATTCTGCATATAATTCCTTTGTGAGGTATATATGTTGCAAATATTTCCTCCTATTCTGTGGCTTTATTTTCATTTTCCTAATAGTGTTTTTCGATGAGCAAAAGTATTAATTTTGAGAAAGCCCCATTTTCCAATTATGTCTCTAATTGTTTGTGGTTTTTATGCCCTAAGAAATATTGGTCTATACCAAAGTTACAAAGATTTTCTTTTAGGTTTTCTTCTAGGAGTTTATAGTTTTCAATTTCGTATGTTGTCTGTTATACATTTTGAGTTAATTATTGAGTGTGCTGTGAGGTAAGGGTCAATACTTGTAATTTTTGCAGCATCCCTTTCCCCATTGAAATGCCATGGCACCTTTGCTGAAAATCACTTGACTATACATTTGTGGGTCTCTTTCTGGACTCTCTGTTCCATCGGTCTATATGTTTCACTATCATACTGTCTTGATTACTATATTTTATAGAAAGTCTTGAAATTGCTTTGGTTATTCTAGGTCGTTTTCATTTCCATAAGAAGTTTAGAATCAGCTCATCAAGTTCTAAAAAAAAAATCTTCTGGAATTTTGATTCAGATTGTGTTCAATCCATGAATTAATTTGGGAGAGAATTGCCATCTTTTTTTAAAAAAATTAATTTATTTATTTATTTTTGTCTGCATTGGGTCTTTGTTGCTGATCGCGGGCTTTCTTTAGCTGCGGGGTGCGGGCTTCTCAGTGCAGTGGCTTCTCTTGTTGTGCAGCATGGGCTCTGGGCACGCAGGCTTCAGTAGTTGTGGCGCATGGGCTCAGTAGTCGTGGCTCGCAGGCTCTAGGGCACGGGCTCAGTAGTTGTGGCGCATGGGCTTAGTTGCTCCACGGCCTGTGGCATCTTCCTGGACCAGGGCTTGAACCCTGGTTCCCTGCATTGGCAGGCGGATTCTTAACCACTGCGCCACCAAGGAAGCCCGAGAATTTCCATCTTTTTTCTTTTTAAAAATTTATTTATTTTATTTATTTATTTTTGGCTGTGTTGGGTCTTTTTGCTGCGCACGGGCTTTCTCTAGTTGTGGTGAGTGGGGGCTACTTTTCATTGCGGTGCGTGGGCTTCTCATTGCGGTGGCTTCTCTTGTTGTGGAGCAGGGACGCTCGGCTCACGGGCTCAGTAGTTATGGCACACGGGCTTAGTTGCTTCACGGGCTGTGGGATCTTCCCGGACCAGGGCTCGAACATGTGTTGCCTGCATTGGCAGGTGGATTCTTCACCACTGCGCCACCAGGGAAGCCCCCAAGAATTTCCATCTGAATACTACTGAATCTTCAGATCCATGAACGTGATATATGTGTCTGTTAATTTAGGTCTTAATTTTTTTAGCAATGTTTTATAATTTCAGTGTATAGGTTTTACACATACTTTGTTAAATTCACTCCAAAGTATATCATGGTTTTCCTTTTTTTTTTTTTTTTTTTTTTTTTTGTGGTACATGGGCCTCTTACTGTTGTGGCCTCTCCCGTTGCTGAGCACAGGCTCCGGACGCGCAGGCTCAGCGGCCATGGCTCACGGGCCCAGCCGCTCCGCGGCATGTGGGATCTTCCCGGACCGGGGCATGAACACGCGTCCGCTGCATTGGCAGGCGGACTCTCAAACACTGCGCCACCAGGGAAGCCCTATCATGTTTTTTGATGGTGTTATAAATGTAAGTGTATTTTAAATTTCATTTTCCGAATGTTCATTGCTGGTATATAGAAATATAATCAAGTTTGTAGATTGACCTTGTATCCTATGACCTTGATAAGTTCAATTTACTAGTTTTAGTAGCTCTGTGTGTGTGTGTGTTTCTTTCTCTTCTGAGCCTTTTTTTTTTTTGGCAGTTGTTAGAACTTGCAGTTCAGTGTTGCATAGAAGTGATGAAAGAGGGCATCCTTGCGTGTTCACTATCTCAGAGAGAAGTATTCAGTCTGTCACCAGGAAGCCATGATGTTAGCTGTAGGTTCTTTGTAGATGCTCTAAAATTTAGTCTGCTTTTAATTATTACCATGTTCTGGCAATTCTAAACATGTCAATGAAAAAACAGTGTCCCCCAAATATTATTTGTTAAAGTTCCAAACAATTGCTGAGTTACTGTTGGGTTTTATTAATATGTATGTATCTTAGAATTCACAGATTTATATTGCTTATCCATTAGTAGTTGCATTTTATGTGGAAGTAAAGAGAATCCCCAGTCATAATTTGCCCTCCTGTTCCCCCTGCACACACTGTGACTTGGCTGAATACATTCTTTGGAGAATACATTTGTAACAGATTGAAATCATTCCAGCTTGCCTCAGGTACAGTTTGTGCCTCCAGCCCCTGGGATGAACATATTCCTGCGTCTACACAGTAGAGTCCAAATAAAGTTACAGCACAATGAATGCAAAGATGAAGAAACAGAACTTTACGTACCTCAATTCTGGGGTCTGTGTGACTACTAGAGTTTTTACTTAATGCTTAAAATTTAAAACCATGAGGTGTAATATTGATATTTTTGTTTGGTTAGGAGCAAATTTTAATTCATACATGAACTTTTTCTGATTTGAGTAATATCGTTAAAAATTAAAGTTTATTCATCTTAATTGCTCTTGTTTAACTGTAATATTTGTTTTTGTGACAGACCACTATGTAGGTCTAAGTTTTTTTCCTTTTAAAAAAATACATGAATGGAGTGGGGGAAAAAAAAGTCAGTCATCATGTTTGCATGTTTGTACTGTGTTATCTTACGTTTTATGTTTTACTTTTTGTTTTGCTGGCAACATTACATGCACCAAGTTCAATAAAAGAGAACTTCTGTTGTCAGCAATTTTTTTCTGGTCGTCACTATTGTTCATTTCGGTTCGTGATTATTCAGGACAGGAAGTGTAGTACTGCAGAGGAGCGTGCCGCTCCAGCCCTGGCTGGGTGGAGCGCGGGCAGGGCCAGCCCCAGGCAGTTGTCACCTCACACACTGCCCCACCAAGCAGACAGTGTGCTTCGGTTGCTCCGTTGCTTGTGATTTGTCCTCTGGGGAGCATTTTGAGTTTCACTCTGAGGCAGGGGCACAGATAAGACAGATAGATTAATGATTAAAAGACGTGAGGTAATTTTGTAAAGTTCTAGAGGAAAACCCTGGCCTAAGAGTCAGGCCTCTCTGCCCTGTCACCACGTCATCCGCTTTTCACCTCTCTGGGGTTGAATGAGGCAATCTCAGTGATTTCTTCTGGTTCTGAAATTCAGTGACTCTCTTGTCTCGTTATAAAATATAAGGGGTTATTATTACTGTTGCTGTTTGTATCAGTGGACAAAGAAGAGGCCCTGGAGACTTTGACCAGTGGGGAGGGAAGGACAACAAGGCAGTTAAGTATTTAAACATTTTCTAAAGGAAACTGAAGAGTCTTGTCCTCAGCCATTTCAGTGATGCTCACTCCTATCATGATGGTGACCTTGCACCTCATTCCCAGGGCTGTGGGGCCTTTATTAAGTTACATTGCAGAGGGTAGACAGGTAGTGGCTAACTCATGATACGTCTGCCCTTGGGGCTTCTCTTGGATGCTTAGCTGAAACCCACTTCCACCTGGAAATTTTCTGTGGACTCAGACAGCAGAGGCAGAGACTGTTCCGTCTCTGACAGAGGCAGATCCAATACCAGAGGTCAGAGCCTCTCCAAAGGTGCTCATGGGTCACCGACATCCAGATCACCTGGACTGCTTCCAGTCTTGCAGAATCAGGATCTAAGATCAGGGTCCAGGAATCTGCTCATAAATTGTTTGCCAGAATATATAAGGCATTCTGAGGATTGAGCATCGTTCATATAGGAGGGTGGCCAAGAGAGTGAAGATTTGAAAATGGTTTTCAAAGTTGATACAATAGAAATAAATTACTAAACATATTTTACTGCCTTTGTTGTTTCACAATATCTTTTAATTATTAAATAACCAGTGTTTTGTCCTTCAACCTTGTCATTCTGAAAAATCAAGAGAGGTCATTTTAGGTAGTATCGAGTACTGTAAGATAAAATGATATGACTGATAACGACAAATTGTAAGGTGACATTCATTACATGGAATCCTTAGCCTGAATGAAAGGTCAGGGAAACTCTAGGTGTCTAATGAGAAAGTCAAGTTTAATTAATTGTACTCTGATGAATAGATTTGCATTGGGATTTGCCACCTGAGCTCAATAGCTAATTACAAGGACTGCCAATGAATAGTAGGTAATCTGCGTGCCCAATTTCATGTTGGAGATGTCACAATTGCTGTTTGTTGAAGGACAGCAAGCCGAGGGAATGGATACCAACTGAAACTTTCTAGGGGCGTCCTGAGATGGTCCTCTTAGAGAATGGATCCCAGTTGTTACCCACAGACTAAGATAGAATGAGTAGTTTCAAAGGCCGTGCTGTGTACCTGGTTGCTTTTGAATCGTGGAGGCAGGAGGAACTGCAAGATGGCCTCTAGTTGACCCCCTTCTACTAGTCATAACACATCCAGTTATTTCAGACAATACCGTCTCCCCCTGCCCTTCCAATTCTATCTCCCATTCAGGCAGGTTTCCTGTAATTTACCACATCAAGAGCATTTGACAGGATTCAGCACCCATTCATCTTAGAAGTTCTTAGCCATCTTGGAACAGAAGAGAGCTCCCTTAACCTAAAAAAGGGCATCAACAACAAGAACAAACTCAGCTAACATCGCACTGAACGGTGCAAGACTGAATGCTTTTCCCTTAATATTGAGAAAATCACTTTGGCTGCAGAGTAAAGAATGGATTGTAGAGAGATGGACAAAAGTCAAGGATTTAATGGCATCTAGGAGGTTATTGCAGTAGTTCGGGCAAAGATAAAAGTTAGACTTGGGTGGCAGCAAGAGAAATGAAAGATGTTTGAGAGGTAAAATAGGGCTTATTCGCAGATTTGTCCAGTAAGGGAGTGTTGTTCTAAGGGTAACTCAGCTGGGTGGATGGCGCTGCTACTCATTGAGCAGGCAAATCAGGAAGATGGGAAATGTCCATTTTATTCTGCAGAGACCCCTACCCTCTATACCCCAAAGTCAATTAGAAGGGTCTGATATCTATAGAAGAGATATGTATGCAGAAGGGAAGCATTTGAAAATATATTAAAATACACAGGCTTCCCTGACTACACATAGGCGTTGAAGGAGAAACACAAGTCTTATGAAATAAACTGTTGAGAAGATGTGCTAATACAGAAATACTGGAGAAGAAGTGAGAATGATATATTTCCAGGTGCTTTATAAGAAAGCTCTTTAACATACTGTCTAATTTAGGTATCACTAGAGTGAGAGAGAATTTTTCTGATACCTGTTTGCGGATGAGAAATTAGAGTCGCAGATTTATTAAGTGATTTGTCCAACACTAATCAAGAGTGAAAGGGTTTTTTTTTAATCTAAATCTTCAGATTCCAGTGTCCCTGATCTTTTTAATGCTGCGATGAGGTTAATTTCAGCTCTGAAGAGAGCCATCAGAAAGAATTCAGGTCTATACAGTCTGGAGCCTCTCTTATTGGCTGTTTCCCTTTTCTTCCACCAGCTCAATCCTACTTACCCTTCAAGGCTCTGTTTAGATTGTTCAGCTCTCATAAATCTTTCATGCCCATTCCTGGATCTCTTCCATATTAAAACATTTAATTATATTTTATTTCATACAATATATCAAAAGTAGTATTTCAACAGGCAATCAATATAAAATTTGAGGTGTTTTACATTCTTTTTTTCTGTACTGAGTCTTTGAAGTCCAGTGGGCAGCTCATCTCTACTTGGACATGTCCATGTCTTCACCTGCTGGCTTCTGGCCTCCATTTCCTTCTCCCTCCTCCACCTGCTCCACTTCCATCACCTCCCCTTCCACTGCTACTGGGAAAATGGTACATTTTCCAGTTGTCACTTCCTCAGCCTGCACCGCTGCCACCACCTGCCACCCCGACCCGTGTGCGCCACAGGTCTCTAGAGCCTTCTGCACAGCAGGGCCTCGTGGCTCTCCACCCTGAGAGCCGTTTTCCAAGATGCTGTCAGTTGCCACCCAGGCAGAGGCTACTTCCAGGCCCTCTGTGAGGGGGAAGTCTCTTCCTGCTCTGTTTTGGGGGCTTTATGACTGTGACCCTTATGGACTTGCACCTGGGCAGTGTGGTCACAGCTCGAATGGTCCCAGGAGCCTGGGACCCTCCTCTGGAGCCTGGGGCAGTGAGAACGTGTTGGTCCCCAAGCTGCCACCACCTCTGTCCACCATCACCTGTGTCTCCTTGGCTTCCTCAGAGCCTCTGGCACTGGTGCAGATCTCCTGGACAGATCAGAAGTAGTGAGGCTGTGGGTTTGGTTACTCCCAGACTAGCTGAGGGGCTGTAGGGATGTGTACTTTCCTCTTCCATCCTTGGACCTCCCCATGGAACTTGCACTTTGTATCATTCATTGTGCATTTGTGTGTGTGTGTGTGTGTGTGTGTGTGTGTATGTGTGTGTATTTGCCACATTCTGTTTGAACTGTTATTTAAATATGCATCCATTCATTTTTACCCTTATTATTTTATTCAACCAAAACTATTGAATGCATATCTACAGGCACTATTCTAGGTGGTAGTTTTGTATCTAAGTCTAGAATCCTCAGTTAAGCTTGAAGTTTTTTTGTTGTTGCTGTTGTGATGGCAGGAAGACCCAGATGCTGGTGCAGAATATGAGTGTAGTGCTGGCGGAAGGGGAGAGTGGTGGGGACTTCTCTCTCAGCTCTGTTCTCTTGGGCCTGGATGCTGGAGAGTCAGGAGGCGCTTCAGAGTGCTCTGGGTGTTGAGGAAGGATGGTGTCCACCATGTGGAGGCTGATCTGGGTCTTACGTGAAGTTCAGGTGATGAATGAAAGAAGAATTTTATTTTCTAAGCCATTTCTCTGCCTGTTTCTTAGACCAGTGTCCTTTGTGTTTGAACTTAGTGTGAATGGCCATCTTAGTGATTCTAACAGTGATAACAGAGTCCAAAGACAAAAGATTTGGGCTTCCCTGGTGGCGCAGTGGTTGAGAGTCTGCCTGCCAATGCAGGGGACATGGGTTTGTGCCCTGGTCCGGGAAGATCCCACATGTGGCGGAGCGGCTGGTCCCGTGAGCCGTGGCCGCTGAGCCTGCGCGTCCGCAACGGGAGAGGCCACAGCAGTGAGAGGCCCGCGTACCGCAAAAAAAAAAAAAAAAAAGACAAAAGATTTCTTTAATTGTGAAGGATATAGAAATTTAACTGCATGTGATCTTATAGAATACTCCTAGTCAGAGGTGCATTTTTCACCCCCTCTCCCTCAGACATCACATGGAAGCACACCTGTTAACCTAGGAGAGGTGAGGCGTCACCAGAAGAGAGAAGCATCGCCCTTGCTCTTTTCATAGGAGTCGGGGAGGGAATGGAGTTGTACCTTCTCAGCTCTCCAGCTTTCTCTGCTGTCTTAGCCTGCATGTCCCTAAAGTAAAGCCAAGACAAAGGGTCACAGACAGGTAGTTTGAGAAATGATACTAGATTCCAGCAGTGAGGAATGGGAGAGTGAAACAAGGAAGGCAGAAAAGCCAATACAAGAATGTCCTATTAATACACAAATAAACAAGAAGCACATGAAAAAGTGCTCAGTATCACTAGTTATCAGGCGAATTCAAATTCAAGTCACAATGAGACACCTCCTGGATGCCTACTATAATGGCTAAATTACAAAGACTGGCAGCAGCAAATGTTGTTGAGAATATGGAATAATTGGAGTTCTCATAAATTATTGGTAGAAGCGTAAAACGGGATAACCACTTATGAAAAATCTGGCAGTTTCTCATAAAACTAAACGTACATTTCTATGACCCAGCAATTCCATTCCTAAATACTTACTCAGTGGAAATATCTATACACAGCCAGATTTGGGTAAGAATGTTCACAGCGACATTATTCATAATAGTCAAATACTAGGAACAGCATATTCATAGAAGGATGGATAAGGAAACTGGTGTGTTCATGCAGTGGAGTCCTGGTCGGCAGTGAAAAGGAAAGCTGTGGATACAGCAATACAGATAAATATTAAAATGTGCTGGGTGACAGAAGGCTTACACAAAAGAGTACTCTCTGGTTCCATTTATATGAAGTTCTAGAACAGGCAAAACTAATCTATGGTGAGGAAAAATCAAAACAGTGGTCTGTGTGGTTGTATGTGTATGGAAATAGAAATTGATAGAATGTGGACATGAGGGAGTGCTCATATCTTCAGAGGATTTGGGTCACACAGGTACATTTATTTTTGAATGGTACACTTGAGATTTCTGCATTTCACTGAATATAAGTTTTGCCTTAAAAGAAAAAAAATCGTAGATATTGACTTCTCGTTAAATATATGCATGCTGAAGTGCTTAGAGGTGAATTGTACTGTTGTCTGCAAATTACTTTGAAATGCATTTTAAAATGAGATATATTAGTAGATGGATAGAGGGATAGATGATAGACATGCAGTAAAGAGTTCAGTGTTAGTTGTATAATCTAGGTGGTGGATATATGGATATTAACTGTAAAATTCTTTGAACTTTTTTTTTTTTTTTACCTAACACAGTGTAAAATCTAGTAGAGTCTCAATGAGTGATCAATTTAACATGAGAAGAGAGGCATGTGCAACTTACACTGGACTTTAGAGTCAAGCAAGGACTGCATCTGAATCTCAGTGATGTCATAAATCAGGCACATAAGTCAATATCACCATTATTATTATTTTTTTTCATGCAAAATGACAATCTCTGACTTTTTTTTTTAACATCTTTTTTATGGGGGTATAATTGCTTTATAATGGTGTATTAGTTTCTGCTTTATAACAAAGTGAATCAGTTATACATATACATATGTTCCCATATCTCTTCCCTCTTGCGTCTCCCTCCCTCCCACCCTCCATATCCCACCCCTCCAGGCGGTCACAAAGCACTGTGCTGATCTCCCTGTGCTAAGCGGCTGCTTCCCACTAGCTATCTACCTTACGTTTGCAGTGTATATATGTCCATGCCTCTCTCTCGCTTTGTCACAGCTCACCATTCCCCCTCCCCATATCCTCAAGTCCGTTCTTTAGTAGGTCTGTGTCTTTATTCCTGTCTTACTCCTAGGTTCTTCATGACATTTCTTTTTCTTAAATTCCATATATATGTGTTAGCATACGGTATTTATCTTTCTCTTTCTGACTTACTTCACTCTGTATGACAGACTCTAGGTCTATCCACCTCATTACAAATAGCTCAATTTCGTTCCCTTTTATGGCTGAGTAATATTCCATTGTATATATGTGCCACATCTTCTTTATCCATTCATCCGATGATGGACACTTAGGTTGTTTCCATCTCCGGGCTATTGTAAATAGAGCTGCAATGAACATTTTGGTACATGACTCTTTTTGAATTATGGTTTTCTCAGGGTATATGCCCAGTAGTGGGATTGCTGGGTCATATGGTAGTTCTATTTGTAGTTTTTTAAGGAACCTCCATACTGTTCTCCATAGTGGCTGTACCAATTCACATTCCCACCAACCTGACTGGTGTGAGATGATATCTCATTGTAGTTTTGATTTGCATTTCTCTAATGATTAATGATGTTGAGCATTCTTTCATGTGTTTGTTGGCAGTCTGTATATCTTCTTTGGAGAAATGTCTATTTAGGTCTTCTGCCCATTTTTGGATTGGGTTGTTTATTTTTTTGTTATTGAGCTGCATGAGCTGCCTGTAAATTTTAGAGATTAATCCTTTGTCAGTTGATTCATTTGCAAATATTTTCTCCCATTCTGAGGGCTGTCTTTTGGTCTTGTTTATGGTTTCCTTTGCTGTGCAAAAGCTTTGAAGTTTCATTAGGTCCCATTTGTTTATTTTTGTTTTTATCTCCATTACTCTAGGAGATGGGTCAAGAAGGATTCTTGCGGTGATTTTTGTCATAGATTGTTCTGCCTATGTTTTCTACTAAGAGTTTTATAGTGTCTGGCCTTACATTTAGGTCCTTAATACATTTTGAGTTTATTTTTGTGTATGGTGTTAGGGAGTGTTCTAGTTTCATTCTTTTACATGTAGCTGTCCAGTTTTCCCAGCACCACTTATTGAAGAGGGTGTTTTTCTCCACGGTATATTCTTGCCTCCTTTATCAAAGATAAGGTGACCATATGTGCGTGGGTTTACCTCTGGGCTTTCTATCCTGTTCCATTGATCTATCTTTCTATTTTTGTGCCAGTACCATACTCTCTTGATTACTATAGCTTTGTAGTATAGTCTGAAGTCAGGGAGCCTGATTCCTCCAGCTCCATTTTTTGTTCTCAAGATTGCTTTGGCTATTCGGGGTCTTTTGTGTTTCCATACAAATTGTGAAATTTTTTGTTCTAGTTCTGTGAAAAATGCCAGTGGTAGTTTGATAGGGATTGCATTGAATCTGTAGATTGCTTTGGGTAGTAGAGTCATTTTCACAATGTTGATTCTTCCAATCCAAGAACATGGTATATCTCTCCATCTATTTGTATCATCTTTAATTTCTTTCATCAGTGTCTTATAATTTTCTGCATACAGGTCTTTTGTCTCCTTAGGTAGGTTTATTCCTAGATATTTTATTCTTTTTGTTGCAATGGTAAATGGGAGTGTTTTCTTGATTTCACTTTCAGATTTTTCATCATTAGTATATAGGAATGCCAGAGATTTCTGTGCATTAATTTTGTATCCTGCTACTTTACCAAATTCATTGATTAGCTCTAGTAGTTTTCTGGTAGCATCTTTAGGATTCTCTATGTATAGTATCATGTCATCTGCAAACAGTGACAGCTTTACTTCTTCTTTTCCGATTTGGATTCCTTTTATTTCCTTTTCTTCTCTGATTGCTGTGGCTAAAACTTCCAAAACTATGTTGAATAAGAGTGGTGAGAGTGGGCAACCTTGTCTTGTTCCTGACCTTAGTGGAAATGCTTTCAGTTTTTCGCCATTGAGGATGATGTTGGCTGTGGGCTTGTCATATACGGCCTTTATTATATTGAGGAAAGTTCCCTCTACACCTACTTTCTGCAGGGTTTTTATCATAAATGGGTGTTGAATTTTGTCAAAAGCTTTCTCTGCATCTATTGAGATGATCATATGGTTTTTCTCCTTCAATTTGTTAATATGGTTAATCACATTGATAGATTTGCGTATATTGAAGAATCCTTGCATTCCTGGAATAAACCCCACTTGATCATGGTGTATGATCCTTTTAATGTGCTGTTGGATTCTGTTTGCTAGTATTTTGTTGAGGATTTTTGCATCTATGTTCATCAGTGATATTGGCCTGTAGTTTTCTTTCTTTGTGACATCCTTGTCTGGTTTTGGTATCAAGGTGATGGTGGCCTCGTAGAATGAGTTTGGGAGTGTTCCTCCCTCTGCTATATTTTGGAAGAGTTTGAGAAGGATAGGTGTTAGCTCTTCTCTAAATGTTTGATAGAATTCGCCTGTGAAGCCATCTGGTCCTGGGCTTTTGTTTGTTGGAAGATTTTTAATCACAGTTTCAATTTCAGTGCTTGTGATTGGTCTGTTCATATTTTCTATTTCTTCCTGATTCAGTCTTGGCAGTTTGTGCATTTCTAAGAATTTGTCCATTTCTTCCAGATTGTCCATTTTATTGGCATAGAGTTGCTTGTAGTAATCCCTCATGATTTTTTTTATTTCTGCAGTGTCAGTTGTTACTTCTCCTTTTTCATTTCTAATTCTATTGATTTGAGTCTTCTCCCTTTTTTTCTTGATGAGTCTGGCTAATGGTTTATCTATTTTGTTTATCTTCTCAAAGAACCAGCTTTTAGTTTTATTGATCTTTGCTATTGTTTCCTTCATTTCTTTTTCATTTATTTCTGATCTGATTTTTATGATTTCTTTCCTTCTGCTAACTCTGGGGTTTTTTTGTTCTTCTTTCTCTAATTGCTTGAGGTGCAAGGTTAGGTTGTTTATTCGAGATGTTTCCTGCTTCTTAAGGTGGGCTTGTATTGCTATAAACTTCCCTCTTAGAACTGCTTTTGCTGCATCCCATAGGTTTTGGGTCGTTGTATCTCCATTGTCATTTGTTTCTAGGTATTTTTTAATTTCCTCTTTGATTTCTTCAGTGATCACTTCGTTATTAAGTAGTGTATTGTTTAGCCTCCATGTGTTTGTATTTTTTACAGCTCTTTTCCTATAATTGATATCTAGTCTCATGGCGTTGTGGTCGGAAAAGATACTTGATACAATTTCAATTTTCTTAAATTTACCAAGGCTTGATTTGTGACCCAAGATATGATCTATCCTGGAGAATGTTCCATGAGCACTTGAGAAAAATGTGTATTCTGTTGTTTTTGGATGGAATGTCCTATAAATATCAATTAAGTCCATCTTGTTTAATGTATCATTTAAAGCTTGTGTTTCCTTATTTATTTTCATTTTGGATGATCTGTCCATTGGTGAAAGTGGGGTGTTAATGTCCCCTACTATGAATGTGTTACTGTCGATTTCCCCTTTTATGGCTGTTATTATTTGTCTTATGTATAGAGGTTCTCCTATGTTGGGTGCATAAATATTTACAATTGTTATATCTTCTTCTTGGATCAATCCTTGATCATTATGTAGTGTCCATCTTTGTCTCTTCTAATAGTCCTTATTTTTTTTTTTTAACATCTTTATTGGAGTATAATTGCTTTACAATGGTGTGTTAGTTTCTGCTTTATAACAGAGTGAGTCAGTTATACATATATATATGTTCCCATATCTCTTCCCTCTTTGTCTCCCTCCCTCCCACCCTCCCTATCCCACCCCTCCAGACAGCCACAAAGAACCGAGCCGGTTTCCCTGTGCCATGCGGCTGCTTCCCACTGGCTATCTACCTTACGTTTGTTAGTATATATATGTCCATGTCTCTCTCTCGCCCTAACACACCTCACCCTTCCCCCTCCCCATATCCTCAAGTCTGTTCTCCAGTAGGTCTCTGTCTTTATTCCTGTTTTACCCCTAGGTTCTTCATAACATTTTTTTTCTTAAATCCCATATATATGTTAGCATACGGTATTTGTCCTTCTCTTTCTGACTTACTTCACTCTGTATGACAGACTCTAGATCTATCCACCTCATTACAAATAGCTCAATTTCGTTTCTTTTTATGGCTGAGTAATATTCCATTGTATATATGTGCCACATCTTCTTTATCCATTCATCCGACGATGGGCACTTAGGTTGTTTCCATCTCCGGGCTATTGTAAATAGAGCTGCAATGAACATTTTGGTACATGACTCTTTCTGAATTCTGGTTTCCTCAGGGTATATACCTAGTAGTGGGATTGCTGGGTCATATGGTAGTTCTATTTGTAGTTTTTTAAGGAACCTCCATACTGTTCTCCATAGTGGCTGAACCAATTCACATTCCCACCAGCAGTGCAAGAGTGTTCCCTTTTCTCCACACCCTCTCCAGCATTTATTGTTTCTAGATTTTTTGATGATGGCCATTCTGACTGGTGTGAGATGATATCTCATTGTAGTTTTGATTTGCATTTCTCTAATGATTAATGATGTTGAGCATTCTTTCATGTGTTTGTTGGCAGTCTGTATATCTTCTTTGGAGAAATGTCTATTTAGGTCTTCTGCCCATTTTTGGATTGGGTTGTTTATTTTTTTGTTATTGAGCTGCATGAGCTGCCTGTAAATTTTAGAGATTAATCCTTTGTCAGTTGATTCATTTGCAAATATTTTCTCCCATTCTGAGGGCTGTCTTTTGGTCTTGTTTATGGTTTCCTTTGCTGTGCAAAAGCTTTGAAGTTTCATTAGGTCCCATTTGTTTATTTTTGTTTTTATCTCCATTACTCTAGGAGATGGGTCAAGAAGGATCTTGCTGTGATTTATGTCATAGAGTGTTCTGCCTATGTTTTCCTCTAAGAGTTTGATAGTTTCTGGCCTTACATTTAGGTCTTTAATCCATTTTGAGCTTATTTTTGTGTATGGTGTTAGGGAGTGATCTAATCTCATACTTTTACATGTACCTATCCAATTTTCCCAGCACCACTTATTGAAGAGGCTGTCCTTTCTCCACTGTATATTCCTGCCACCTTTATCAAAGATAAGGTGACCATATGTGCATGGGTTTATCTCTGGGCTTTCTATCCTATTCCATTGATCTATCTTTCTGTTTTTGTGCCAGTACCATACTGTCTTGATTACTGTAGCTTTGTAGTATAGTCTGAAGTCAGGCAGCCTGATTCCTCCAGCTCCATTTTTTGTTCTCAAGATTGCTTTGGCTATTCGGGGTCTTTTGTGTTTCCATACAAATTGTGAAATTTTTTGTTCTAGTTCTGTGAAAAATGCCAGTGGTAGTTTGATAGGGATTGCATTGAATCTATAGATTGCTTTGGGAAGTAGAGTCATTTTCACAATGTTGATTCTTCCAATCCAAGAACATGGTATATCTCTCCATCTGTTTGTATCATCTTTAATTTCTTTCATCAGTGTCTTATAATTTTCTGCATACAGGTCTTTTGTCTCCTTAGGTAGGTTTATTCCTAGATATTTTATTCTTTTTGTTGCAATGGTAAATGGGAGTGTTTTCTTGATTTCACTTTCAGATTTTTCATCATTAGTATATAGGAATGCCAGAGATTTCTGTGCATTAATTTTGTATCCTGCTACTTTACCAAATTCATTGATTAGCTCTAGTAGTTTTCTGGTAGCATCTTTAGGATTCTCTATGTATAGTATCATGTCATCTGCAAACAGTGACAGCTTTACTTCTTCTTTTCCGATTTGGATTCCTTTTATTTCCTTTTCTTCTCTGATTGCTGTGGCTAAAACTTCCAAAACTATGTTGAATAAGAGTGGTGAGAGTGGGCAACCTTGTCTTGTTCCTGACCTTAGTGGAAATGCTTTCAGTTTTTCGCCATTGAGGATGATGTTGGCTGTGGGCTTGTCATATACGGCCTTTATTATATTGAGGAAAGTTCCCTCTACACCTACTTTCTGCAGGGTTTTTATCATAAATGGGTGTTGAATTTTGTCAAAAGCTTTCTCTGCATCTATTGAGATGATCATATGGTTTTTCTCCTTCAATTTGTTAATATGGTTAATCACATTGATAGATTTGCGTATATTGAAGAATCCTTGCATTCCTGGAATAAACCCCACTTGATCATGGTGTATGATCCTTTTAATGTGCTGTTGGATTCTGTTTGCTAGTATTTTGTTGAGGATTTTTGCATCTATGTTCATCAGTGATATTGGCCTGTAGTTTTCTTTCTTTGTGACATCCTTGTCTGGTTTTGGTATCAAGGTGATGGTGGCCTCGTAGAATGAGTTTGGGAGTGTTCCTCCCTCTGCTATATTTTGGAAGAGTTTGAGAAGAATAGGTGTTAGCTCTTCTCTAAATGTTTGATAGAATTCGCCTGTGAAGCCATCTGGTCCTGGGCTTTTGTTTGTTGGAAGATTTTTAATCACAGTTTCAATTTCAGTGTTTGTGATTGGTCTGTTCATATTTTCTATTTCTTCCTGATTCAGTCTTGGCAGTTTGTGCATTTCTAAGAATTTGTCCATTTCTTCCAGATTGTCCATTTTATTGGCATAGAGTTGCTTGTAGTAATCCCTCATGATTTTTTGTATTTCTGCAGTGTCAGTTGTTACTTCTCCTTTTTCATTTCTGATTCTATTGATTTGAGTCTTCTCCCTTATTTTCTTGATGAGTCTGGCTAATGGTTTATCAATTTTGTTAATCTTCTCAAAGAACCAGCTTTTAGTTTTATTGATCTTTGCTATTGTTTCCTTCATTTCTTTTTCATTTATTTCTGATCTGATTTTTATGATTTCTTTCCTTCTGCTAACTCTGGGGTTTTTTTGTTCTTCTTTCTCTAATTGCTTGAGGTGCAAGGTTAGGTTGTTTATTCGAGATGTTTCCTGCTTCTTAAGGTGGGCTTGTATTGCTATAAACTTCCCTCTTAGAACTGCTTTTGCTGCATCCCATAGGTTTTGGGTCGTTGTATCTCCATTGTCATTTGTTTCTAGGTATTTTTTAATTTCCTCTTTGATTTCTTCAGTGATCACTTCGTTACTAAGTAGTGTATTGTTTAGCCTCCATGTGTTTGTATTTTTTACTGCTCTTTTCCTATAATTGATATCTAATCTCATGGCGTTGTGGTCGGAAAAGATACTTGATATAATTTCAATTTTCTTAAATTTACCAAGGCTTGATTTGTGACCCAAGATATGATCTATCCTGGAGAATGTTCCATGAGCACTTGAGAAAAATGTGTATTCTGTTGTTTTTGGATGGAGTGTCCTATAAATATCAATTAAGTCCATCCTGTTTAATGTATCATTTAAAGCTTGTGTTTCCTTATTTATTTTCATTTTGGATGATCTGTCCATTGGTGAAAGTGGGGTGTTGAAGTCCCCTACTATGAATGTGTTACTGTCGATTTCCCCTTTTATGGCTGCTAGTTTTTGCCTTATGTATTGAGGTGCTCCTATGTTGGGTGCATAAATATTTACAATTGTTATATCTTCTTCTTGGATCGATCCCTTAATCATTATGTAGTGTCCTTCTTTGTCTCTTCTGATAGTCCTTATTTTAAAGTCTATTTTGTCTGATATGAGAATTGCTACTCCAGCTTTCTTTTGGTTTCCATTTGCATGGAATATCTTTTTCCATCCCCTTACTTTCAGTCTGTATGTGTCTCTAGGTCTGAAGTGGGTCTCTTGTAGACAGCATATATATGGGTCTTGTTTTTGTATCCATTCAGCCAATCTGTGTCTTTTGGTGGGAGCATTTAGTCCATTTACATTTAAGGTAATTATCGATATGTATGTTCCTATTCCCATTTTCTAAATTGTTTTGGGTTCGTTATTATAGGACTTTTCCTTCTCTTGTGTTTTTGTCTAGAGAAGTTCCTTTAGCATTTGTTGTAAAGCTGGTTTGGTGGTGCTGAACTCTCTCAGCTTTTGCTTGTCTGTAAAGGTTTTAATTTCTCCATCAAATCTGAATGAGATCCTTGCTGGGTAGAGTAATCTTGGTTGCAGGTTTTTCTCCTTCATCACTTTCAGTATGTCCTGCCACTCCCTTCTGGCTTGTAGAGTTTCTGCTGAGAGATCAGCTGTTAACCTTATGGGGATTCCCTTGTGTGTTATTTGTTGTTTTTCCCTTGCTGCTTTTAATATGCTTTCTTTGTATTTAGTTTTTGACAGTTTGATTAATATGTGTCTTGGCGTATTTCTCCTTGAATTTATCCTGTATGGGACTCTCTGTGCTTCCTGGACTTGATTAACGATTTCCTTTCCCATATTAGGGAAGTTTTCAACTATAATCTCTTCAAATATTTTCTCAGTCCCTTTCTTTTTCTCTTCTTCTTCTGGAACCCCTATAATTCGAATGTTGGTGCGTTTAATGTTGTCCCAGAGGTCTCTGAGACTGTCCTCAGTTCTTTTCATTCTTTTTTCTTTATTCTGCTCTGCAGTAGTTATTTCCACTATTTTATCTTCCAGGTCACTTATCCGTTCTTCTGCCTCATTTATTCTGCTATTGATCCCATCTAGAGTATTTTTCATTTCATTTATTGTGTTGTTCATCATTGTCTGTTTCATCTTTATTTCTTCTAGGTCCTTGTTAACTGCTTCTTGCATTTTGTCCATTCTATTTCCAAGATTTTGGATCATCTTTACTATCATTATTCTGAACTCTTTTTCAGGTAGACTGCCTATTTCCTCTTCATTTGTTAGGTCTGGTGGGTTTTTATCTTGCTCCTTCATCTGCTGTGTGTTTTTCTGTCTTCTCATTTTGCTTATCTTACTGTGTTTGGGGTCTCCTTTTTGCAGGCTGCAGGTTCGTAGTTCCCGTTGTTTTTGGTGTCTGTCCCCAGTGGCTAAGGTTGGTTCAGTGGGTTGTGTAGGCTTCCTGGTGGACTAGTGCCTGTGTTCTGGTGGATGAGGCTGGATCTTGTCTCTCTGGTGGGCAGGTCCATGTCTGGTGGTGTGTTTTGGGGTGTCTGTGGACTTATGATTTTAGGCAGCCTCTCTGCTAATGGGTGGGGTTGTGTTCCTGTTTTGCTAGTTGTTTGGCATAGGGTGTCCAGCACAGTAGCTTTCTGGTCGTTGAGTGAAGCTGGGTGCTGGCATTGAGATGGAGATCTCTGGGAGATTTTCGCCATTTGCTATTATGTGGAGCTGGGAGGTCTCTTGTGGACCAGTGTCCTGAAGTTGGCTCTCCCACCTCAGAGGCACAGCACTGACTCCTGGCTGCAGCACCAAGAGCCTTTCATCCTAACGGCGCAGAATAAAAGGGAGTAAAAGTAGAGAGAAAGAATTAGTAGAAGTCGGAAGAAAGAAAGAAAGAAAGAAAGAGAAAGAAAGAAAGAAAGAGAGAAAGAAGGAAGGAAGGAAAGAAGAAAAGAAAGAAAGGAGGCAGGGAGGGAGGGACTGTGGGAGGAAGGAAGGAAGGAAGGAGGTAAGGAAGGAAAAAAGAAAGAAAGAAGACAAAGTAAAATAAAATAAAGTAAAATATAATAAAGTTAGTAAATTAAAAAATAATTATTAAGAAAAAAAACGGACAGATAGAACCTTAGGACAAATGGTTGAAGCAAAGCTATACAGACAAAATCTCACACAGAAGCATACACATACACACTCACAAAAAGAGGAAAAGAGGAAAAAATCCTAAATCTTGCTCTCAAAGTCCACTTCCTCAATTTGGGATGATTCGCTGTCCATTCATGTATTCCACAGATGCAGGGTACATCAAGTTGATTGTGGAGCTTTAATCCGCTGCTTCTGAGGCTGCTGGGAGAGATTTCCCTTTCTCTTCTTTGTTCTCACAGCTCCGAGATTTGGCCCCGCCTCTGTGTGTAGGTCGCCGAAGGGCGTCTGTTTTTCGCTCAGACAGGACGGGGTTAAAGGAGCCGCTGATTCAGGGGCTCTGGCTCACTCAGGCCGGGGGGAGGAAGGGGCACGGATTGCGGGGCGAGCCTGCAGTGGCAGAGGCCGGCGTGACGTTGCACCAGCCTGAGGCGCGCTGTGCGTTCTCCCGGGGAAGTTGTCCCCGGATCCCGGGACCCTGGCAGTGGCGGGCTGCACAGGCTCCCCGGAAGGGGGGTGTGGATAGTGACCTGTGCTCGCACACAGGCTTCTTGGTGGCGGCAGCAGCAGCCTTAGCGTCTCATGCCCGTCTCTGGGGTCCGAGCTTTCAGCCGCGGCTCGCGCCCGTCTCTGGAGCTCCTTTAAGCAGCGCTCTGAATCCCCTCTCCTCGCGCACCCGGAAACAAAGAGGGAAGAAAAAGTCTCTTCCTCTTCGGCAGGTCCAGACCTTTTCCCGGACTCCCTCCCGGCTAGCCGTGGTGCACTAACCCCCTGCAGGCTGTGTTCACGCTGCCAACCCCAGTCCTCTCCCTGCGCTCTGACCAAAGCCCGAGCCTCAGCTCCCAGCTCCACCCGCCCCAGCGGGTGAGCAGACAAGCCTCTCGGGCCGGTGAGTGCCGGTCGGCACCGATCCTCTGTGCGGGAATCTCCCCGCTTTTCCCTCCACACCCCTGTTGCTGCGCTCTCTTCCGCGGCTCTGAAGCTTCCCCCTCCGCCACCTGCAGTCTCCGCCCGCGAAGGGGCTTCCTAGTGTGTGGAAACCTTTCCTCCTTCACAGCTCCCTCCCACTGGTGCAGGTCCCGTCCCTATCCTTTTGTCTGTTTTTTCCTTTTTCTTTTGCCCTATCCAGGTATGTGGGGAGTTTCTTGCCTTTTGGGAGGTCTGAGGTCTTCTGCCAGCGTTCAGTAGGTGTTCTGTAGGAGTTGTTCCACGTGTAGTTGTATTTCTAGTGTATCTGTGGGGAGGAAGGTGATCTCCGCGTCTTACTCTTCTGCCATCTTCCCCTCGTCCCTGAACTTTATGTTTGAAATTTTTCATAATAAAAAGTAGGGTAGGGCTTCCCTGGTGGCGCAGTGGTTGAGAGTCCACCTGCCGATGCAGGGGATGAGGGTTCGTGCCCCGGTCCGGGAGGATCCCATGTGCTACGGAGCAGCTGGGCTCGTGGGCCATGGCCACTGAGCCTGCGCGTCTGGAGCCTGTGCTCCGCAACGGGAGAGGCCATAGCAGTGAGAGGCCCGCGTACCACACACACACACACACACACACACACACACACACACACACAAAATAAAGTAGGGTAAAAAGAAAACTACCTTGTCACGTTAGAGACATTTGAGCAGCTGGTGCTCAAGCCTACCAACACCTTCTCAGAAGCTTTGTGAAAGCCACCTCAGAACTTAACACCTGAGTGGTGAAAGGGAAAGCATTTATCCTTTGGTTTCTTTCTCATTATTGTGAGTGATAGGAGGCATCTTGCCAGTGTCCCACACCTAAGAGAATGCCCAGTGTAGGAAGCTAAAGGTCCCCAGCATGGGCTGAGGTCGTATGCTTCAGATTACACCTGGGGGCAGCAGGTCAATGCCTGTGCAGAAATGGTCACCTCCAGCAATGCTGCAGTTAAGAGTCAAACAACAGGATGTAAGTGCTGTGGAGGAATCATTAAGTTAGTTACATGTCACTGCATAAGGAATGAGCCCCAAATTTAGTGTCTTACAACAAACAAGCAATTATTACCCACAGTTTATATGGGTCAGTAATTCAGGAGCAACTTATCTGGTGGTTCTGGCTCAGGGTCTCTCATGATGTTACATCCAATATTTCAAGCCAGGGCTGCATTTATCTGAAAGCTTGATTAGGGCTGAAAGATCACTACATTAGTTCACCCACAACATAGGGCTGTTTGAGTGTCCTTATGATATGGCAACTGGCTTCCTTTAATGAGTGATGAGAGAGAGGGGTCACAAGGCCTTTTATGACCTCATCCCAGAAGTCATACACTGTCACTTGCACCACATTCTATTCCTTAGAAGTGAGTCACTAAGTACAGTCCACACTTAAGGGGAAGGGAATTAGGTGTCACCTTTTGAATGAAGGAGCATCAGAGAATTGTGGACTTATTTTGAAACTACAACATATTTCCAATAGGGTTCAACCTTTGTCCTTATATACTTTTCTGTTCTGCATTAAATCCAGTCTGTCCAGAGTGGTCTTCAAACTTTGGCCAGCTGCAAACCCTACAAAGATTTAATACAAGAAGGTTAGTAGAAGAAGTTACATTCCCTGCTGCTGCAATATGTCCCTAGTCCATAACTAATATTTGTCATCTCCCTTTCCTACTATCTGCTCTAGATTTCCCTTACCCTCAGCTGGTTCTTTGGCTGATCTTGGTTGCTTTCCTGAATGGATGACTCAGACCCTCATCTGGGAGGGGTCTGGCCCTTTAGCTGTCTTTGTAAGTCCATGACTGCTGCAACTGCCTGTTTCATCATCACTGATCAATCATCAGTTGATATCCCAGTGAATCTCCTGTGTTCCAGAATACTCCTCCCTGCACACATTATTTAAGAACAGCCTTAGCTCTTCATGGTGATCAGAGTCAATTATTCTTGCCAGTATTAGAACACCTTTCTCTGCTTGCTAGTCTACTGCCTTGAGGAGGCCAAAGTTAACAGGTCATAGCCTCAAGTTCAGTAGAAGGCCTACCATTTCCCCTAGGGAAATATTCTCCTACTTAAATGTAGGATGATTAATTCAACAGAAATTGATTACTACAACAGAATTGTAATTGTGGGAATGGGAAACACAAATTTTAACTAGATTATAAGGAGTGTTGGTGAGTGGGGGGCCAATGCTACTTCTGCCTCGTGTTTCCTGGACCAGTGTTGCTAGACACAGGGGACATGGCACTATATACCAGCTCTTGTTTTAGCACATATATACAATATCCTGGAAGACCGTGTCCTAACAGCAGGATGTCTTCCCTGAGCTGACACTTAAGCTGAGTTATTTGAAGAACTTTCTAATAACTGCTTCCAGCCATGAGGGAGTAATCCAGTCTGGAATTACCTTTTGAACCTAAGCAAGTAGAAAACTAAGCAAAATATAGGAAATGATTGTTTTCAAACACTGGACAAGAGTCAAACAAGATTGTGATCCCTGGGAAGAGGGAAACGAATGGGACAAGACCTACCATTGCATAGGCTTTCTGCTTGTAGGTAGCTCCAAGGCTGTGCTTTAGGCAGAGGAAACTATATGGAATGTGACAGTCTCACTGAGTTGGGTAGATAGAGATTGTAGTTCAAGAAGACCAAGGTAACTATAGTTTTAGAGGCAGAGTACCTGAGAGGAGAGAGTTATACAAAAAGAACTCAAGAAGTCTTTGTAGGAATCCTTTTGAATCTTTGTCTGAATGCCAGTCTAATCAGGAACACAGAAAGTGTTCTGGAGGTGGATAGTGGTGATGGTTGCACAACAATGTGAATGTACTTAATGCCACTGAGTAGTAGGCTTAAAAGTTGTTAAAATGGTAAATTGTATGTATGTATATTTTACCACGATAAAATTTTTTTAAATTGTCATCACTGTTCAAGTGTAAACCATGCCTTATTGGTCAGTATAGGTCATTCAATGATGATGACAAAAGCAAAGAGCTTGGGCTTCCCTGGTGGCGCAGTGGTTGAGAGTCTGCCTGCCGATGCAGGGGACGTGGGTTCGTGCCCCGGTCCGGGAAGATCCCACATGCCGCGGAGCGGCTGGGCCCGTGAGCCGTGGCTGCTGAGCCTGCGCGTCCGGAGCCTTTGCTCCACAGCGGGAGAGGCCACAACAGTGGCCTCTTTTGCATACCGCAAAAAAAAAAAAAAAAAAAGCAAAGAGCTTGATGGAAATCAGTTATGTAAAATGGAATATATGTGTATTTCCTACAAACTTTAAAAAAAAACTTAGATGCTTGTAGAAATTTAAATTACATTTTGCCTCTGTTAATTCCTAATGAACACTTTCTGTGATCTGTCGTAAATGAATAATCAAGAAAAAATAAGTCTACTCTAATATTTCTACTTGTCTTGAGCTTTCTCACTCCTTTCTCAGAGCTATGTCAGGAAAGTTCCAGCAACTGAACTTTATTTATTGTAGGCCCTTATTTGTCCAAGCCTCAAGAAACTATCTTTGCCGTGGATAGTTTCCTTGCCAGGACAGTTTAAATCAAAGAAGAGCTCTGGCTGTCATGTCCATTAATTCTCTGCTTTCCATTCACCCTACCTGGTCCGACATCCTCGAGACCCAATCCCACTAGCATAACCAGGTTCCTGGCTGAACGCATTAACCATGGCCTTCAATTCATTCAGTAAAACTATTTCCTACTGGAGCTGGGATATATTTCCACTCCTGCTTGAGCCAAGCCCTGGCTCTAGTTATCCTGGAGGCAGAGAGTGGAGGTGGGAGAGGATCTTAAGGAGGACAAGCGTCATCCTGCAAGGCAAGGTTCAGGTAAGGTCTTTGCAGGGTGTCCTGGCCAGGTGAGGCTGTTCTCTTCTAGCGGGGGGGAAAAAGGCTGGTTCTGCTCTCCTAGAGGATTAAAATATATCTAGTGACAATATTTTCAGACTTGTCTATCCTATCCCAGGTTTTAAGATCTTAAACTTTTCCTTTAAGGACCCTAACTGAAATAGGAGACCTGTTGAGGCTTTGTATTCTGTCGCCTTTTGACTTTGTCACCTTATGACTCAGTTATCGGTTTAATATTCAAGGCAATATTCCCTGCACCTCTAGGAGATAAAGTGTTTTAAACATTGCTGTGGAGACCTTCTAGAGTTCACAGTATGCTTGAGTTGATTGTTGGTTAACCTGACTCCATCAATTTCCTCTTTTCAAGATTTCCAAAGCAGTTTGCAAAAGCCAATGAATTCCCCATTTCTTATCATTGTCATTGCTTCCATACTGTTCAGGTGCACAGCAACTGCGTAACCCAAAGCTTCTCCTTCTACCTGTAGCTTATCCCAGCCCACCACAGGTGAGAGCCTTAACTGTGTTGCTACTGGATCTGCACTTCCACCACAATGGGGTCCTTATTTCTGTCTACATACAACATCCTATCCAAGGGGAGCCTCAAAAGTAGTAATTGCTGAACACCTCTGAGTTGTGCATGTGTGACTGCCAGGAAGCTTGCAACAGGCATCACAGATCTTGGTGTCAGAGAAACCCTGGAGCAAAATCTAGAGATCCATAGTGTGGGTGTGGGCTGAGGTGCTGTCAGATGACACCTGTGTGGAACTGGTTGCCCATATTAGTGACTGGGGTAAATGGCAGGGCCAGGATGAGAATGGTGCTCAGGACTCTGGTACACTGGAGGCTCTGCCTCTAGCCAAGTATTAGTATACAAAACATTGTCAGCCCATTCCAAGCATTTACTTGAGCCCAAGTAAATTGGAGGTCAGCTATATGCATTTGACCAGACCTAGGTCAAAGTCTATTCACCTTATCAATTTCCTGACTACTCTTTAATCTGTGTGGTTCTGATAGTGGGTTTGGTCTGAGTCTGAGGACCATGATCACAAATCCATTTCTCAGTGGGTTAAAGGAGAAAGCAGGCTGGAGATTCCCAAAGTTACTGACATCCTTGCCTTCAGTCAGATATGAACCTGATGGCTATTTCATTCACCAACATAACTTTGAAGATAGTTTTCAGTATCAGAACTCTGTCTGAGGGACTTCCCTGGTGGCACAGTGGTTAAGGATCTGCCTGCCAATGCAGGGGACATGGGTTCGAGCCCTGGTCCAGGAAGATCCCACATGCTGCGGAGCAGCTAAGCCCGTGTGCTATGAGCCTGCACTCTAGAGCCTGTGAGCCACAACTACTGAGCCCACGAGCCACAACTACTGAAGCCCACGCGCCTAGAGCCCGTGCTGCACAACAAGAGAAGCCACTGAAGTGAGAACCTGCGCACGGCAACCAAGAGTAGCCCCCGGTCGCCGCAACCAAGAGTAGCCCCCGCTCGCTGCAACTAGAGAAAGCCTGCGTGCAGCAATGAAGACCCAAGACAGCCAAAAAAAAAAGAAAAGAAAAAAAAAACAACAAAAAAACCTGTCTGAATAGATTATTTCCCTGTTCAGTTATTAGACATGTAACCTACTATATGAGCTAATATGTTCACATAAAAAATTACTAACACTTTCCTGACCAGTTTATTAATGAAGGTACCTTCTGATTTAAAAAATATCTTCAGTATAGGGAAAAGGAGAACAGATTCAATTATTACACTGTCACCATTCTCTTAAAAAGTTACAAATGCTTGAGGATGTTTCAAAACATTTTATTATGGAAAATTTTTAACATATACAAAATAAAAAGAATAGAATAATGAATCCCCATGTACCTGCCAACCAGCTCTCAGGGGATCTTTACCAAAACTCCAAAGGAATCTAGAATTCTAGGCTTACTTTGCAGGTAGCCAAGATGGCCACTGCCAGAGAAGAATGTTTTTCTCACTATTTCCATCACAGCTTGCCTACCCTGGAAACGGATCTCTTCCCTTCCAGTGGGTTTATTTGCTTAGGTTCTCTGTAACCAGAGGGGTCAAGGCCAGAGATGAGGAAGGGTCTAGCTGTGCCGACCAGAGGGAGCAGTGTCCTCCTGTTTCTCAGTAATTCACTGGGCATTGGTGTGGATACTTGTCAGAGTTTTATTTAGGTCTGTTCTTCCCCTTCTGTTGAAATGTCATTGGTTTTTCTTGGACTGTGGGATACGGTCGGTGACCTTCACGTGGGCTCCAGCATTAGTGTCTGTAGGATTTCACAGTAAATGAATTGGCACAAATCACCAATCTTACTTCTACTGAGCCTGTGCTCTAGAGCCCGTGAGCCACAACTACTGAGCCCACGAGCCACAACTACTGAAGCCCACGTGCCTAACCCAAAGCTTCTCCTTCTACCTGTAGCTTATCCCAGTCCACCACAGGTGAGAGCTGAAAATATTGTCACTAGATATATTTTAATCCTCCGGGAGAGCAGAACCAGCCTTTTTCCCCCTGCTAGAGTGTTTGACTCTTGCATTTCGATTGGCCTAGGCTGTTTTCTCTCTCAGTTAAGGGAAATCAGAAAAAATTGTTTTGAAATTGAATTTTTTTTTTTTTTAGTATGTTTTTCTAAGGAAACTCTGTGATGACCTTGATTGTGTTTCTCCAAATCTCCTCCCATCTCAATTCTGTTTTCACATTGAGATGCAGCTGTTTTTCACAATCTGGAGCACAGAAAAAATATGGACTGTATTGTATGCTGTTCCAAGCCCATATGGACCTCTGGGTTTTATTTGGGGCACTGCATTTGAAAGGATATATTGGCAAACTGGAGTGTATCAAGGGGAGAGCTAAAAGGCTGGTTTGGGAGCAATATATGAAGAACAATTAACCATGGAGAAAAGAAGACCCAGGGGAGATGCAGTAACTATCTGCAAAAGCTGTATTGAAAGCTAACTGTGACCAGTGGGGGGACGTTAGAAGGCGGCAAATTTCAGCTTTATAGGATCTTTATAATCTTAGAAATTATAAGGTTAGATTAGATTAGAAATATCCAGCACTTAAGCAAGATTGTCTCATAAGGAATTGTATTCGCCTCCCTAGGAGTCAGATAAATGCCAGACGACGTGTCTTAGGAATATACGTATAGAGGGGGCTCCCAGTAGTAACAGAAAACCTGTCTAGAGCACTTATTTTGTGCCATGTACTCTTCTGAGCACCTTTCCTATATTACTAATTTAATCCTCACAACAGCCTTATGAGATACGCACTTAAGATCCACAGTCTTTTATCCTAAAGACTTAAGACCAGATGTGTTTTAAAATTCTTTGGATTTTAGAAAGGTGTGTGGCACATCTACCTCACTTTAGAAAACACTCCCATGGCACAGTCAAATTAGTTAATATTTCTGCGGTGAGGCATATGAGTTTTACATTAAATGGAATACATACCTTTACATGAATTGGGTTAGATTTTGCTGCCAAATGAGGTCAGGTCAGCTCTTCCCATGAAATAGGTTTTGAAATAATTTTATATTTATGGATTCTGACTTGAAGATGAGGGAATATGGACTCATTTTTCTATCTCTAGTTTGCAAATGAAGACACTGAAGCATAGAGATTAAATACCTTGTTCAAAGTTGTACTCTTAACCACCCCGTGGGCTGCCTCTCACTATACCCTGCCTCTTCTTTTTTTTTTTTTTTTTAATTTTTTTATTTTTTTTTGTTTGTGTTGGGTCTTCATTGCGGTGCACAGG
>NW_006799780.1:248710-256650 GCF_000442215.2 Lipotes vexillifer
CGCGCGGGCTTCAGTAGCTGTGGCTTGCGGGCTCTAGAGCGCAGGCTCTGTAGTTGTGGCGCACGGGCTTAGTTGCTCCGTGGCATGTGGGATCTTCCCGGACCAGGGCTCGACCCCATGTCCCCTGCATTGTCAGATAGGTTCTTAACCACTGCGCCACCAGGGAAGCCCCATCTGCCTCTTCTTATTGAGTTGAGCTAAATTCCCCCAAGTGTCTCTCCCAATTCTGCACGTCTTTGATTTCCTAACCTCTGATTTCAACCTGCCTTAGGCTCTTCCCATCAGGTAGAGATGCATTATGGAGATACCAAGATCTGTTCCCAGAGGCCACATTGAAATAAGAGATATTTGGAAGAAGGAGATCACGTCTTCCTACTCCAAGCAGATTGTGTCTCACAGGTGGCATTTTGGTGTAATTGCTCTGCAAGCACTAGGCTGAGCCGACTGAAGAGAAAATGATGTGTCATCATGATTTGTCTTCAGTGAACTTCCCTTTTGTATCTTTCACCACCACCTGTTACCCAGGACACCACCACATGAATCCCGATGGCTCAGGTTTGCCCCCTTTCCATCCATGTCCCAGGACTGATTTTCCCAGTAAAGGAGCTGATGCCTCTTAACCTTTCTTTCACCATCTAGATATGCATTGTGGAGTAGTAGAAAGAAAATGGATTTGGACATTCAAATATCTGAATTTCGATGTGCAAACTTGGGCAAAGCCACCTAACCTCATTCATCAATTTGTAAAATGGGATAGATAGTACTTACCCAGGGATGAATTCAGGTTTTATGGGCCTTGAAGTTTATACTCTTTGGGGGAACCCTTTTTAAACAAAAGAATACAAAATTGTGAATGCAAATTGGGTGGGTACAAAATTTATATTTAGTTAGAAATAATGCCCATGGCCATATAAGGGGAAGTATGATGCTTTGGAAGTTGGAGTATAAAGAAACCATCGCCTTAACAAAAGGCGTTTTTTGTGTGTGTGAATATATTGCTAGGGCCCCTTCCCGGAGTTAGGAAGGGGTTCATTCATCAGAGGGTCTTGAAGCTTAAGATTCATTAGCATCATGGTAAATCTACTTCTGTGTCAACCTCATAGAGTTGTGAGAATTAAGTCACAAGACTAAATATATGCAAACCTGTTTTGTAATCACTAAACACTGTGCAGTGTTAATCATTATTCTGATGCCTGAAACCAAGCATAAATGATTACTCAGTAAATGACAAAATGGTTGAAATTTGCTCTCACCAAAGTGTTATATGGGCTTATTGTATTACTTTTCCCTAGGCCTCTAAAAAATTTGTCAGAAAAATATATGCATACATTTTTACAAAAGGGTCAAATATTGATAGAAGACTTGCAACAAAAAAATAGCAATTCCATGTCTCGTGCTTCATATTTTCTAATTCCACTTTCCAGAGTCAGCATATTTCTTCAATACTGCTAAGTAATATGTATTATATTGCTTTCTCCAGATTTATCAATGTTGGATAATATCTAGTAACTTTCTATTATGGTAGGTAAGGATTTTACTTTCTTCTTCCCATACTCCCAATATAGTTATAGTATAATTTTTATGACTAAATCAATATGAAATATTGTTTACAGCTGAACCACAGTGAACTATGATTATATTTCTTTCCATATGCATGTTTTACTTTCCTAAAGTTGATAATATGTCATTTTTTCATTTCTTAGTTTTTTGTTTTATGTATATTTGAGTGTTCCCATTCTCCACAATAGCATTTTATATATTTTTCACACAATTAAATTCCACACACTGCACATGGAGGCCTCTGTCCTTCTGCTCCAGACTGCTCTGTGTGCAACAGGATGGAACTTCCACGTGCCATCATGCTGGACGTTTCCTTCACCTCTCTCCTGTGTTGGGTTTCCTATTTCCTATATTCCTCATCTTCCTCTTTCTTGGTTTAGTCCCTCTTTTTTGGTGGATCTTATTCTCCAATAGTTTCCTGAGGAAAGCTATATGAGAGGTAGATTAACTGAGACTCTGAATGTCTCAAAATGTCTTTATTCTAGCCTTGTAATTGACTGATAGTTTGGATGGATCCAGACTTATAGGTTGAAAATCATTTTACTCAGAATTTGGAAGGCATTCCATTATCTTCTAGCTTCTGGTATTACTCTGAGAAGTTCTGGCATTCGAATTCCCAATCCTTTGTACCTGAAGATTTTCCTCTTTGGAGGTGGTCTAAAAATCCAGAATAGCATATGTGGTAGATTAGATTATTGCTCAAAAATATTCACTGTTCTCCCTTCCCCTCCCACTGAGGTGAGTGGAGTGTGCTTCCCTCCTGTTTGATTCTAGGCTTGGCCATGTGGCTTACTTTGGCTAATGGGATATTAGCAGACATGTTGCAAGCAGAAGCTTGAAAAGCACTTAAGTGGTTGAGCTTGCTCTCCCATGCTTTGTCATCAGAAGCAGCAGAATGTGCTGATGACTAGCCCACTGGTTCTAGGAGAAGAATGAGTAATACCTGGAACAAAGCCAATCAGTCCTGGCCAAGTTCAACCTAAATCAGCAGAGCTGCCTAGCTGAGCCTAGCTGAGATCTGCCAACCCTCAGCTGACTCACAGATCAATGATAATAAATTGCTGTTATTCTAAGCCACTGAGTTTTTGGATGTTTGTCATATAGCATTTTGTGGCAGTAGCTTTTGGTGTCAGAAATTGGTATCGAATTGGTATTAGGAATTGGTATCAGTAGTAGGATATAGACACAAGAAGAACAAAAAATAAGTGGCATTGGTTTGGGGACTGGTTGGTGGGCAAAAGAAGCCTAATAGGCTGGAAAGAAAATGTAGACCTGTGTTATGTAGGGATGAAATGTTTTATAAATCATTGGTAACTTGAAAATTGGAATATTCACCTAAAAATACTTGGATTTATGCTGAGAGATCTCCAGAGAAAATGATGAAAGTGTGAGCTAGTTGTATTTATTTGCCTATAATAGGACTACAAGAAAGAGATGAGTTCATAAGTGAACAAGCCAGTTTTCAAGGAAAATGTAGATGGAATAGAGGGAGCCCAGGAATTGTTGAGTTGGAAAATAACTTTTTCATCTCCAACTGGCTACATTGTAGCAAGTCAACTACATTTGGCCCCCTCTGTCCTGGAAGGCTCAGCAGTTCATCCCATCGGTTTGATACCTGTTCTGGCTACTGGTTTGCCGTTGTTGCTCACAGAGCTTCAGCAAGGAAGCTGAAGCTTCAGGACTTATGGAATGCTAGATCTTAGTCATGAAATCACATGCAACATAATGTCAACCACTGGATCCACTTCATACCAAAGGAGGTGTGAGAGTAAGCTCATGACCATGGAATCCACTGGCCATGTCACATATCGCATCATCTAGAAGGAGCAAGCTTCATAAAGCTCTGGAATGGTTACTAAGGCACAGCTGTATCTCCAGCTTGGAGATAATTATACCTTGAAAGGATAGGGTGCTATCCTTCAGGAAGCACTGTATACATTAAATCAGGTCCTCCATGTGGTATGCATCCTCAATAGGAAGTCTGTGTGGGTCTGGGAGCCAAGTGGTGGAAGCAGGAGTGGTACCCCGTATCTTCAATCCCAGCGACCCACTGGGGAAATTTGTGTTTCTTGTCTCTGCAATTCTGGGCTCTGAGGGATTAGAGGTCCTGCTACCCAAATGTAGTGCACTCTTGACAGGAGACAGCATGAGTCCCACTGAACTATATGCTATGGCTGCTACCAGGGCATTTTGGATGCCTTATAACCAATGACCAGTAGGTGAAAAAGGGAGTCATTGTCTAGGCAGAGATAATTGACTTCGATCAGCAGGGGCAGGTGGAGCTGCTTTTACACAACGGGGACAAGGAGGAAACGTGTTTGGATCCCAAGTGGTCCTCATGGGCATCTCTTCTCCACCCTTGCTCAATCTCCAAACATATATGGGCATCAAATTCTGCTTGAAAAGAATGTGATTGCTAAGATGCCTGTAGAATGAAAGTTTGGGTCACCCCACCAAGTAAGCCACCAAAAGCTGCAGAATTGATAGCTGATGGGGAGAGGAATTTAAATCGGACAGTGCAGGTGGGAGAGAATGAGTACTGTTTGTGACCTCAAGACAAATGGCAGCATCAGGGGCTGCAGTTCTTCCCATAACTTCTCTCTTCTAAGTTTCTCCTCCAGAAGAGAGGCCTATAGAAACCATGGAGAACTTGATCTGCATAGGGCAAGAAATGGACTGTAGTAGTCATAGAGGTGTACTGCTTAGATGTCCCTTAAAGATAATCTGCCATGTATATCATAGTTAACTGATAGCCCAGCTGCCACACCTCTGGATCCAATACCATGGGAACAAAGAGGCCGTACTTCTCTTAGACAGCTTCCAGCTAATAACTGAATAAGGTGAGGGTACTAGAGCTAGGCTATGCCTACATGTTCCTCTCATGAACAGTTTGTGGCTCAGAGACTCCTCTTTGGCCTGGCTGACACCTTTTCAGAACTGTTCTGAGGTCTGAAGCTTTTCCTACTCAAGTCTCTCTTTCCCCTCTCCTTTCACAGGTATCAGACCTGCGTTGTGATCTGAAGGTTCTTCCCATCTACGCTTGTTCTCTATCCCTTTATCCTTCACAGACATTTACCCCAGTAAATCTCTTGTACATCTAATCTCCTCTCAATAGCTGCTCAGAGGACCTGTCCCATAGTGTTTTTGGCAATAGCAATTGACATACTATGACTTGGTGTAGTTTTTATTCAATGTGCTGGACACTTGGGGGACCCTCTCCATTGAGGGACTCGAGACTTCCAGTTAGAGGAAATTTTATTTCTTCTTTTCAAATCTTCTCTCCAAATTTCTCTTTCTGGAACTCCTGTTAAGTTGGATATTGGACCTTCAGGATCAAGCTTCTAATTTTCCTGTCTTTTCTATTGTCCATATCTTTTTTCTTTTTGTTCTGTTTTCTGGGAGACTTCCTCAACTTTATCATCAAACTTTTCTATCAGTTTTCACCATTTCAGGTTTCTTATTCTTAATTTCCAAGAGTTCATTCTTATTTTCTAGTTATTTGTTTTCTGTAGTATCTTGTTTTTATTTCCTGAATGCACCTTCTCTTCTTATCTAAGGGTGTTATTTCTAGCTTTTTTGTCTTTGAAGTATTCATTTATTCCTAGCATTGTTCTACTTCCTCTTACTTATTTAAGAATTAGGCACTAACCAGCTTAATGGACAGTCTGTGAGCTTGGGAGGGGCTTGTCACCCCTTGGCTCCACTGCAGTGTATATGGCGTTAAGCTGGCTATTTCAGTGGCGGAAACTCAAATGTCAGTGTCTGTTGGACGTCTCTCTGGGACCATTAATGTCTGGAAAGAAGAATTTTCCAGTCTCATTATTAAAGGATCTAAGTCTAGCTGCTGGCATTTTTGAGTCTGAGATGAGGAGGACATTTGTATCATTCAGTATTTTTACTCTGGAATCTAACTTCCACCATCCTAAAAGCTTTCTGGTTCAATTTTTTTCCCAAAAAAATATATGTAGGAAGGTTTTTTTTTTTTTAATCTCTTGTTTGGCTTGTGGGTGAGGACCAAATGCTCATTAAATGGATTCTGAACAAATCTCCCTATTTTCATCAGTTGCCTCACTCCAATTAGTGCCTCAGAGCCTCAGCTTTTCAGGGGGGTGTGCACTGCAAAATCAGTTTGCTTCTTGGTGAGTTCATGCTCTGCAGGTTCTTACATTCCACGTTTCTCTCCTCTGCTCAGGCCAGAGTCTTCCAGTCACTTTCTGTCTTCATGTATTGTGATTTGAGAAGAGAAGGGCCTACTGGTTTCATCAGTGCTGCATGTGTGTTTCTTGTTTCTCATCTTACTTGTTGCTGAGAGGCGAAAGGAGAAACAGATCTCTTTTCTGTACCGCCTTAAAACTGAAATTCTTCCCCAGGCTTTTTTCATGTTAAAAGAGTAAATGCCTAACTCCTAACTAGCTTGTGTAGGTTATGCCAGGAGAGCCTGGCCTAGGAGAACTTGGGGCACCAACACTGCAGGTGTATGTAGATGCAGCTGGATCGAATGCCAAGAGCAGGAAGCATGATCGAGATGGGAAAGACCACTTTTCCAAATGGTTTGCTCAGAAGTGGGATGGGAACTGTAACTGGGTTGAGGGTGGACTCAGTCAGATGTGGAAGAAGGAACAGATATGAGAAGCTCTAGTGCTCATGGGCTGGCCAAGGCAGAGTCAAGATGGAAGCAGCTTATTTGAATTTCTGTCCAAGCTCTTCTAGTGGCCGTGTCAGACCTGTCTGGATGCCACTACCTTAGAGAAGACTGCTTCCTGGTCCTCAGTGTCTTAACACAAAGTAAGGAACACCAGTGGTCAAATTCCAGAGTCAGCGAGTGCCCTCTATAGAAAAGACCACTTTACCAAAACCTCAGAAAGTCACACTCTTGCTCTAGCTGTGAGTCTATCTACTTTGCCCTCACATTTTGTACATCTTTTTCAATTTGGGCATTATTTTCCCCTGCAGGAGTAAAATAGAGTGGTGGATGTGGGGTGGTATGGCTAGAGATTGGTCACTGTTAAAGCAAAGGGGAGACTTCAAAGTCTGAGATGGCCAAGTGGGGGGACACCAAATCCACAGACTAACCAGAGCAAAGGCACAGATGTGTTGCCCACCCAAGAATCATTACAAATAAGAATGGCCACCCAGGGAACAGGAGAAACTCCCTCCACTTCCCTGGCACCTTAGGCTGCCCATGTTGATAGTGACCAAAGTCTCAAAAACATATATCTAAACATCTGTTATGACAAGTCCAAAGTCTGAATATCTGAAGTAGGTACCATCCTTGGAAAGTTGGAGCCTAAGGATGCCATCTCCTCAGCCCCTCTCAGCCTGAAGCACCACAATGATTTCTTATCCTCACCCCTCCCTAACCCTTCACCCTCTGTCCCTGCTTTCAGGCCCTAAATGGATTAAGTTAGGAGTTTCCTAGGACAAGTGACACTTTTCCCTCTTGCTCTCAGTTTTTTTTTTTTTTTTGTATATTTTGAGTAGAACAAATGGGTGAGGATTATCTGCCTGAGAGCCCTTTCCAGAACAGGATGTTTCCAGAACAGGTAAAGGGAGTGTTGTCATTCTAGTCTATTGTGATGGTTAACAAGATTTCCTTATTTCCTATGAGTTTGTTTATCAAAGACTCTGGTGTGGGATTTATTTATGAAAAACAAATTTTTCTAGCTTCTACTTCTTGGCTGAGAGGAATAGGGATTCATGGTTTAGGAAACCCCAAATAGGAAAACCTTCTTGTTTTTTCCTTTGAATTAATCAGTTATCAATTAATCAATTATTTTCAACTTTTCTACCTGCTTTTATTTCCCACAATCCAGCCCCCTTTCCTACTATGCCCAATCATCAATCTATAGGACTGTGTAAATATAATTCTTGTTGATTCTTTTAAACATTAACCATAATCCAAGACCCCCAAAAAAGTCTTAGTACTGCAGTCCTAGCAGAGCAAATTTTAACACTGACCCAAGTGATTCGTTTTTTATTTAGATACTTTGAACTGAATTCAGAGGGTGAAGTGGTCATAGGTAAAACTAACAATTAGTTACCCCAAGCTTGCAACAGAGGCAAAGAAATGTCTATTCATTAATGAAAATGACTCCAAGTTCCCTCCTGAATCCAAGTTGTTCCCAGGAAGTCGACGTCTGTCACAATCTATGTAAAAGGGCAGAACATGCTACACAACAGCCCATTTGAAAACCCAGCTGCAAAACATTAAATCAGAACACAGAGGCATTTGGGCAGTGTGAGGCTGACTTGTCTGCAGCCCAGCAGTTGCCAAGGGAAACAGAATACGCTCTTTGCAGGGAGCCCTCAGGGGCTCAGCCAGTTCTCTTCCCCTTTATTTCTCATTCGGCTAAAGTGAGTGAGGCGACTTCCTGCTGACC
>NW_006799780.1:256660-274461 GCF_000442215.2 Lipotes vexillifer
GTAACCTCTCAGCAGAGCCAAGCCCAACTTGTTCATCCACAGAACTATGATGTAAATAAACAGTGGTGTTTTTAATCCACCAGGTTTGGGGTTGGTTTGTTACATAGCAATATGTTCTGATGCAGTGTACTTCTCTGTACACCGTCTTTTGTCAATTTGGTAAAAATTCTCAGTCATTATCACTTCAGTTGTTGCTTCCTCCCCGTTTCCCTCTTCCGTAACTCCTAATGAGTATATTTTCTGTTATTTATGATTCTGTCCTTGGTGATTCTTAAACTCTTTCCGCCCCCCCTTTTTATCTCTGTGCTACATTCTGAGTCATGTCCTTAGTTCCAGTTTCCTTATTTTCTATGCAAGTATTAAATATATCTATTTAGCTTTGACTTTCAGTGGATATAGGTTTCATTTATGAAAGAACTACTTGGTCTTTTTCCAAATCTACCTTTTCTTTTTCCGTGATTTCCTGTTTTCCTTTGTACTCTCTATTCCTTCTTTCATCTTGTAAGTCATCTAAAACATACTTTTTTTTTTTTTTTGGCGGTACACGGGCCTCTCACTGTTGTGGCCTCTCCCGATGAGGAGCCCAGGCTCCGGATGCGCAGGCTCAGTGGCCATGGCTCACGGGCGCAGCCACTCCGCGGCATGTGGGATCTTCCCGGACCAGGGCACGAGCCCGTGTCCCCTGCATCGGCAGGCAGACTCTCAACCACTGCGCCACCAGGGAAGCCCTAAAACACACTTATTTTATAGCCATCTATAGGTTGATCTGTTTTCTCTACTTCGGGGGGCATTATTTCTCCTGTTAATTTCGTGATCTGGCCCTGGGTTACTTCCTCCTATAATTTGTAATTTTTATTATGAGCTTATTTTCAGCAGGGTTTTTTCCCTTGGGGAAGAACTGTGTGCCTGGGGTTGTTAGATTGTCCCTTCACTGTGGCTGCAAGTTTGCTTCTGCTAGACTCCTAGAGACATCACCAGTCCTCAACTTGCTTTTATGTTCCTTCTCAGCCTGGTATTTCTGTATCACAGTGAAAATGCAGAACTCGTGTCAATGTATGACACAGGTATAGTTTCAGGTTTTTGTGGATGAATTTTTATTTCACCTATAGGCTGAGGATGCAGGAACTTATCTGATCCTGTTTTTGCCAGTAGCCTAGAGCTCAGGAACTCAGATTTTGCAGATTGCTCAAGGCCCGCCCATTGCTTCCTTGCTCACACCAGAGACAACATCTTATTGGCCTGCAAGGGTGTTAAAATCCCTAGCTGGTCCAAACCCTGCACAGGCTACAGAGGCCTTAGCCCCTACTTACTGCTCAGCCTCTAGGTTCCCTCTTTGTTTCTAGAATAGGGAGAGTTCCCTTTCTTTCTGTCAATGGCATATATATACACGACTGTCCAGCGTTTCTCAGTAGTGGTAGCCAAAGGGGAACTCTTCTGCATCAACTCAGCCCACTGAAATGCTGGAGGTTCTCTTCACACTTTTGAGATATAATTTTATAATAATGAAAGGTAAAATTCACAAGAAAGACATAACATTTGGCAATCTGTATATGCTGAATCACAGTGCATCAAAATATACAAAGCAAAATGTGTTAGAAATACAATCATAGTGGAGACTTTAACATGGTACGTTGAGACTTTACCAAATCAAGAAAGTAAAAATTAAACATAAAGAAGGATCTGAATAATACTACCAACAAGGCAGGTTTACTACATATACATCACACAGTAATCTAGAAGAGTGACTATACATTTTCTGATGCTCATTTAACATTAAAACCCTCAAGAATTTAAACAGCAGTGGATAGAGTTGAATTGCTCATGGCTTGTTGCTAAAGGCATTTGCTGTACCTGTGTCATGGAAGGTCCTCTGCTTTGGATCCCCTCTGTGTCCAACTCAGATTTAAACTCTGTGGGCCACTAAAGTCCTCTGAATCATCTCCAACTCTGCAGGATGCATCACAGAGCCACTTTGTTCAGCTGAAATTTGGAGACAGGGTCATATCTGACTTTGGCTATTTCTGTACAGACCGCAGATCCTTGAAGCAGGACACTCCTCCTTACCAGCATCTGACTCAACAAACCCATCTGTCCACTTAATTGGTGGCCACTACCCAGTAACTCCTACTGCCAATACCATAAGGTTTGTTTTGAAAATTTTGCAGCTTATTGTAATATTGCTTGTAATTATGAAAATTGAAAACAACGGAAATGCCTATCAAAGGGGGAATGGATAAATAAAATATATTCGTATTATCCTGTGATATGATTTTTATCATAATATCCTAGTATATTGTGATGTGCATTATCATAATATTCTATTATATTATGATATGAATTGTTATAACAGCCATTAGAAGGAATGGGTTGTACCTATATGTAACATAATATATCCATGTGTAAAATAATCTTTATGTAATGTCAACTCATGACAATGTAATAAAGAAGAAATTTTGTGGGCTTCCCTGGTGGCACAGTGGTTGAGAGTCCACCTGCCGGTGCAGGGGACGCGGGTTTGTGCCCCGGTTCGGGAGGGTCCCACATGCTGTGGAGCGGCTGGGCCCGTGAGCCGTGGCCACTGAGCCTGTGCGTCCGGAGCCTGGGCTCCGCAACGGGAGAGGCCACAACAGTGAGAGGCCTGCATACCACAAAAAAAAAAAAAAAAAAAAGAAGAAATTTTGTGGAATAAAATGTACATGTTGTCATTTACATGAATTTTAAAACACATAAATAATTTGTATTATTTAAGAATACATATATATGCATGTAAAATTACCACAGATGTTTGGGATATACACTAAATTCATCATAGTTGCTTCTGGGGTTTGGGGTGAAGAAATAGAACAGTGGTTGGGGACTTAACTATTATCTGTTTTATTTAATTTATATAAGCACTAATGAGGCAAATATGATAAACTATTAATAAGTGTCAATTCTGAGAAGAAAAAATGTATGTGTGTGTATGTTAGTCTTTTTTCATTTTTCTTTTTTTACAACTTTATTGAGGTATAAATGATGTACAATAAACTACACATATTTAAAGTGTAATAAAGTGTGTTAAATTTTGACAGATGTATGCACCCGTGAAACCTTTACCACATGAAGAGAGTGAACATTTCCATAACCTCCAACAGTTTCCTCAGGCCCTTTTGTAATTCTTTTCTCCTTCCTGCCTTGAACTTGGGCAACCACTGATTTGCTTTCTGTCACTATAGATTAGTTTGCTTTTTCTAGAATTTTATATAAATGGAATCCTACAGTATGTGCTTTTTTTTTTTTTTTTTTTTTTTTTTGGCATGGTTGCTTTCACTCAATTTCTTAAGAGAACAGCAATTTGTCAAAAACAATTTGAAAAACAATATGGAGCATATATCTGTGATTCAGAAATAGAGGAGGGAGGGAATCTGTGGAAAGGAGGTACCATTTGGGATACACTCCCATTAGGCAGAATGAACATATCTACTATAAGGCTTCCATATTCACCAAAATCTTCCCTCATATAACCTATATTTTAAAATTTTCTGACACTGCCTGAAATTGCACAGATAAGAATCTTTTGACTATCTAAGATATCCATTTAAAAACAGAGGCATCATTGAGAATTCACTAATGGCAGTTGATTTGATGAGATACCTGTCATTCTAACCCCACCTGAACTTGGCTTTACTGGGGGGATGGATGATGGGTCATGGGCAAGGGGAGCTCAGGTGTGTTGAAGCATGGAGAATTGCAGAATGTAGGGAGATCTGAGTGAGGCAGCACCCTAGGAGACTTCTGACAACACTAGAATATTGGGAACTAGGAGACTGGGATAAGGACCCGAAGAGGTGGGAGAGGGCCAGAAAAGAATGTGGGAAGATATTCAAAGTTAAAAGTCACCCATTTCAAAATGTTCCCGAAGAGCAGCCTCCGCTGAGAAATTGAGACAGAAATTCTCATTTCATCTTTCTGCATCTCTTAAGCTTAAGATCAGAGAATTCTTATTCCCTAAATTCAACCTGATATCATTATTGCTCTGTGATCTAAATTGGCTTTTTTTTTTTGGCTGGGCTGGGAACCACTGTTTCTGTGGGAAAATGTGCCCAACTTTCAAATAACTGAAACATAACTTGTTATATGCCAGCCAGGAACTCCTTAGGTATATAAATCTTTGTACAATGAGCTATGTTATAATGGAAATATTTTCACAGATATAATTCTTAATCTATAGCCAATATCAGTCATTAAAACATACTGTTCAGTCCTTGGCCCCATAAGGGTAGGATGTTATGGAGAAGTTGGAAAGGAGCCAGGGGAGACAAAGTAAATGATGAAAGCTTTTGAAAAATAGCCCTTCAGGGAAAAGTCTACATTAGTTCAGAGAAGAGAGATGTGAGTAGACTGAATATCAGTCTCTTCAAATTATAGAGGGATGTTACATTATTGACACCAAGTCTTTCTTCTCTGTTTCCGTAGTGGGAGATATGAGAGAAAATGAGCTTCAGCTACAGTGGAAGGGATGTAGTCTGGTCAGATGTCCCCAGCATGAAGGTTAGAATCCAGTCTCAAGTTACTAAGCTTCATTCTCACAAGGGAAGAAGTCATTCTTGAGATTTCTCAAGAGCTCTCTGCTCAATGGCAGGCCAACTTCACCCAGACCTGGTCACCTGTCCAGGTGGTTTGCATACAGTATCATTTAGGAAACTGATAAGTTCTGTCCAAATACAGAAAATGCTTCAAGGCTACAAAGAGAGTAAAGCAAGGCTAGTGGGAAAGTCCAGACGAGGGAGATTGTAGCCTTCCATCCATCCATCATTTGACATGGTTGGACAAGGCTGATCCAGACAGCCCTTGGAGTTAGAGTGTGCACTGGGAGGGCGGCGAGAGCCCCTCAGCACTGTGGGCAGATGGGCCACCTCTCAGGGTGGAGGCCATTTTTGCCATCGGTGTGTTTTCAGGGGCTGTTGAAATGCCTCCTGAAGAGAGCAACTGGGACAGAAACTGGAAGCTGGGTCAAATGAGGAACAGTAGAGGGAACCACGTGTGTTGGTCTGGAGAAGATAAGCTCGGGCTGAGGAGGACAAGAAGTCATTTTCAAATATTTGAGGTGCTGTCAGGTGCAAGGAGATTGGAATTGGGCCGTGCAGCTCCAGAGGGAAACGCAGAGCCAGTGGTACAGGTCGCAGGGATGGAGTGTCAGCTGAGGAGAAAGAAGCGTTTTATAATAATTAGAGATAGTCAAAGAGGATTGAGGCGCCTAGTGATGCAGGAAGTGTTTGTGTAAAGACTGGTTGAGTATCTCACAAGGACGTTGACAGAAGAATTTCTGGATCTTTTTTTTTTTCTTTCTTTTTTCCCTAAGTCTCGCTAATCAAGAGAAACTTCTTGGAGAGCGAGCTGACTTAGCAATAAGCATTTTTCTCCTGGTTCTCAGAAAAGGTGGGCTTCACAATCTGAACCACTAGAGGGCGTCAGGACAGCAGCATTCCAGAGCCGCCATCCCGGCTCTTTAAATAGCAACTGATACGAACTGAAACCTGGCTCTTGCCTCCCTAATTCTGTCTTCTGTGTCTCCGCCATGAATCTTTCAGGAACGCTTACATCTGATTAAATTCTTTAATGTCCGAGGGGTCTCTGTACGTCCAGAGGCACAATCACTGCTGTTGGTACTTTAATGCTGGATTTACTAGTTGTATAAATAGATTAAACAATATTCCTCTGAAAATCTGAACGCTCCTTACACAACTAAAAAAAATTAAAACTTACGAATTTAACAAATATAACATTTTCCAGACACTTAAATATTAATTTATAAGCTAATTGAATTTCTTCTAAAATAATGAATATCCTATATCGGAATCTTTTTAAATGCTACAAATGCCTTTAAAAGCAGAAACATACATATGAATCATCACAATGATTACAACACTTACTATTATATTTAAACTTAAACGTTATAAAGTACTTATATACTTAACTTTATTTCTCGTCTATCACCATACTTACTCTTATGAGTATTCTTATACTCTCCTGAGGATAGAGTATGTTTAAAAATGCATATTTCTTTACCTTCCTGGTGATGTGATAATTTTGTCAAACTCAAAAGCAAAAAAAAAAAAAACATCTCTGAGTAGCTCAGGTTGGAAGTGCTGGGTTTTGAAATTTCTTACAAACGTACAAAATCTTCCCATGTACTTAAAATTCTAGCAGATCTAATCAATTAAACTTAAAAACACGAGGTTACATTTTGGTACCTGAAAGTGGAGTGTTGCTATAACAAATACCTAAAACAAGTGGGATTGACTTTGAAACCGCTTAGAGGCTAGAAGAATTTTGAGGAGCATGATAGAGAAAGCCTAATTTGCCTTGAACAGACTGTTAGTGAAAATTCAAACTTGGAGGATGCTGCCAGTGAGGGCTCAAAAGGAAGTAAGAAATGTGGAAACTGGAGGAAGAGATTTCCTTGTTAGGTAGTAACAGAAAGCTTAGCAAAATTGTCTCCTGAAATGATATGTAAAGCAGAACAGGTAAGCGATGAACTTGTTTATCTAGCTAAGATTTCCAAGCAAAATGTTGAAGGTGCCACCTGGTTTTTTCTTGCTACATATAGTAAAATGCGAGAGGAGAAAGAAAAAAATGAGGGGAAGAACTGTTAAACAAAAAGGAACTGGGACTTGATGATTTTGAAAATTCTCAGTCTCTCCAAATGGCAAAAGATGTTAAAAGTAAGAAATGACTTTCAAGCATGTGGCATAGAGATAAACCCTGGCATAGGAAAATGCCAAGTGGTTATTGTAATAGGTTTTGTTAAAACCTCAGGAAGATCTAAGGATCAGAATAGTATCCAGTCACATGATGGACCCTCTCTAGAGGTAAAAGGTGTGCCTCATACAACTTCTCAAATAATAAGGCCTATCTGAGTTGTCCCTTAACCATCTCAACATCTTTACCCTAGCTAAAGGAGTGCCTGTCTCAAAAGAACCGTGGATGTTACTCACATGTAAGGGAAATTGACAGGAGACCCACAAAGTATTTAAGAAATTTATTTTGGCAAAAGCACTGCCAACTTAAACGGAAAGGGACAGAAACAGTACAAAATAAAGGAGGCTGTTAGATCTCCAAACTACTGGCAGGAAGCAGGATGATAAAAGTACTCAGCTGCGGGGCTTCCCTGGTGGCCCACTGGTTGAGAGTCCGCCTGCCAATGCATCGGATGCATGTTCGTGCCCCAGTCCGGGAAGATCCCACATGCCGCGGAGTGGCTGGGCCCGTGAGCCATGGCCGCTGAGCCTGCACGTCTGGAGCCTGTGCTCCACAACAGGAGAGGCCACAACAGTGAGACGCCCGCGTACCGAAAAAAAAAAAAAGTACTCAGCTGCAAATGTGCTACCTTTCATGAAAAAGGTAACATGACTCACAGGGCAGAACCAAGAGTTACTGTGGATTATTCCCAGGCCCTAGAATCTAATTAAGGAACTCTGGTAAGAGTTTGCTAGGCTGAATTTCAAAATTTCTTTGGATTGGTAACTCCTCTTCACCTTTCATATGTCCTGTCCCATTTTAAATAGAATGTCTATAACTAGTTTACATACCTGTTCCTCTACTGTGTGTTGGATGGTTGGGCATCAGATAGCTTGTCTAGTTTTGTAGACTGAGAGTAACTATACTTAAGGAGACTCATTCCTACCTGGACCTGATTTAGATGATGAGGTTCTAGACTTTGAGCAGATGCTATAAAGGTATGAGATTCTTGGGGAAATTGGGAGGGAGTAAATGTATCTTACATGTGGGAGGGGCACAAATCACTGGGGACCAGAGGGTAGACTGTGGTGGACAGACTCTAGGGTAGCCCTTACATTCCCTACCTCCTGTGTGTGATTCCTCTTGAGTGTGAACGGGACCTGTGAAATGCTTCTAATTGGTAGAATTTGGCAAAGGCAATTGGAAATGTGTGATTATGTGCACATGATTATATTACATAAAACTGCAATTCGTCTTGCTAGGAGACCTTCTCTCCTTTGCTGGCTTTGAAGGAGCAAACTGCCTTGTCGTGAGTTACCATATGCAGCAAGGAGCTGAAGGCAGCCTCCAACTGATGTCAGCAAGAAAATAAGGTCCTCAGTCGACAACCTGCAAGAAACTGAATACTCCCAACAGCTGTATGAGCTTGGAGGCAGATCTGACCCCAGTCAAACTTTTGAAGTCCACAGACAGGTAAGCAGAAAAGGAAGATCACGAGCAGGCTGGTATCCCATGAACATGAGCCAGAATTCCACAGACAGGTTGAAACTCATATTTGTTCTTGTTGTCTTTGAACTTGTTGACAAGGGTGTCCTACAGAAGCTGGAGTCCTTCGTCATGGGGCTAAATACATACACCTGGCCCAGCAGTCAGACAAACTGAAAGGGAATCCAGGGAAGGAGAGCAATTGCAAGCCTGGATGCTGCTTCACACCAGTGAGGTGAGTAAGCAGATCAGAAACAAGGTGTGTCAGCTCCAAGGTGACTTACACAGGTACCAAAATGTAACATCATATAAACTTATACAGTCTTAAATATTTCTAAACTGTTAACAATGTTGGAACAACTCTCTTTTACATTTAACCTTAAAATCCCAAGTCTAATTTGCACTTTCCAAAGTCCACCATGGTTGTTGAGTGGAGTATTCTCTTAATTGGTTGTATAACATTGTGTTTATACATTTATCAGATAACAGATATTTGGGTTGTTTTCAGTTTTTGAATATTATAAATAATGCTACTGTAAACATTTACGTACAAGTCTTCGTGCAGACATATGTTTCTTTTTGTTCTTTTGTTTTTTATTTAACATCTTTATTGGAGTATAATTGCTTTACAATGTTGTGTTCGTTTCTGCTGTATAACAAAGTGAATCAGCTATACGTATACATATATCCCTATATCTCCTCCCTCTTGCATCTCCCTCCCTCCCACCCTCCCTATTCCACCCCTCTAGGTGGTCACAAAGCACTGAGCTGATCTCTCTGAGCTATGCAGCTGCTTCCCACTAGCTATCTATTTTACATTTGGTAGTGTATATATAAGTCCATGCCACTCTCTCACTTCATCCCAACTTCCCCTTCCCCCTCCCCGTGTCCTCAAGTCCATTCTCTATGCGTCTTTATTCCTCTCCTGCCCCTACATTCATCAGAACCATTTTTTTTGTTTTCTTTTTAGATTCCATATATATGTGTTAGCATATGGTATTTGTTTTTCTCTTTCTGACTTACTTCACTCTGTGTGACAGACTCTAGGTCCATCCACCTCACTACAAGTAGCTCAATTTTGATTCTTTTTATGGCTGAGTAATATTCCATTGTATATATGTGCCACATCTTCTTTATCCATTCATCTAGACATATGTTTTTATTTCTCTTGGGTAGATTCCTAGGAGTGGAATCACTAGGTTGTATGGTGAATGTATGCCTAGCTTTTAAAGAAACCGTCAAACTGTCATCTACTGTGGTTGAACTATTTTACATTCTTATCAACAATGTATGAAGATTCCAGTTCTTCCACATCCTCACAAACATTTGGTGTTGTCTCTCTTTTACATTCTAGCTGTTCCAGTAGGTATATAGTAGAATCTCATTGTAGTTTTAATTTGCATTTCCCTAATGACTAATGATTGGGGCATCTTTCCACATGCTTTTTAGACATTTGTGTACCATCTTTAGTGAAATATCTATTTAAATCTTTTGCCCGTTTTTAAATTGGGTGATCTTATTAATGAGTTGTAAGAGTTTTTTTAATTTCTTCTATATACAAGTCCTTTATAAGATCTATAATTCTGTATATTTTCTCCTAGTCTATAGCTTATTTTAAAAAATTTTTGCTTAGTGATCTTTTAGAGTGCAAAAGTTTAATTTTGATGAAGTCCAATTTATCATTTTTTCTTTTAAGTGTCATGGTTTTGTTGTCATATCTAAGGACTCTTTGTTCAACCCAAAGTTACCAAGATTTTCTCCTATTTTTTTCCTAGAAGTTTTATTGTTTTAGCTCTTATATTTAGGCCTGTGATACACTCAAGTTCATTTCTTATATATGATGTGAGATAAGGGCCTAAGTTTATGTTTTTGTATGTAGGGGATATGCAATAGTCACCATTTGCTGAAAAAAGACTAATTCATTCCCCCATTGAATTATTTTGGCACCTTTAGCAAAAATCAGTTGACCATAATGCAAGTGTTTATATCTGGACTCTCAAACTTCATTCATTGATCTATATGTATTTCTTGCACCAATACGACACTGTATCGAGTCACGTGGCTTTATAGTAAATTTTGAAATCAGGTAATGTAAGTCTTCTAACTTTGTTCTTCTACTGCAAAATTATTTTAATTATAATAATAAATTATTATTTTGCATTTCCATATAATTTTTAGGATCAGTGTGTCAATTTCTGTCAAAAAAAAAAACCTGCTGGGATTTTGATAGGGATTGTGTTGCATATACAGATCAATTTGGGGAGAATTTCCATCTTGACGATATTGAGCCTTCCTATCCATAAATAGAGATTGTTTCTTTGTTTATTTGAATCTTCATTAATTTCTCTTAGTAATGTTTTATAATTTTTAGTGTATAAGTCTTGCACTTCTTTTATTAAATTTATTCCTAAATATTTTATTCTGTTTATGCTTTGTGAATAGAATTAAAACATTTTTTATTTTCGGATTTGTCATTGCTAGTATAGAAATACAATTGATTTTTAAATATTGATCTTGTATCCTACAGTATTGCTAAACTCATTATTAGTTCTAGTCATCTTGTATGTGGATTCCTTGGGATTTTCTGTGCACAAGGTGATATCATGTATGAATATAAGCAGTTCTACTTCTCTCTTTACCCTCAGTCTACTTTTTTTTTTTTGCAGTACGCGGGCATCTCACTGTTGTGGCCTCTCCCGTTGCAGAGCACAGGCTCCGGATGTGCAGGCTCAGCGGCCACGGCTCACGGGCCCAGCCGCTCCGCGGCATGTGGGATCCTCCTGGACCGGGGCACGAACCCGCGGTCCCCTGCATTGGCAGGCTGACTCTCAACCACTGCGCCACCAGGGAAGCCCTCCCTCAGTCTACTTTTAATGAGCTATTATATTTTCTTTTCTACACTGGTCAGACCCTGCCTTGGCTCATAGTATTTATTTTTGGCCGTCACGTGTTCCTTGGGGAAACAAACAAAACAAATTAAAAAGATAAAATAATGATCACTGTAATCCCTACACTCAGCGGTTATGAACACGTGGGGTGGAGTCTTCCAGACATTTTTGTTAGAGGCATCATAGCAGAGCTTGTGATGTACTGAGCCACATCCTTCAGCCACCAGATTTCAGGGTAGCTGTGGTGAACATGGCCATGCACTTTGCCAGCGTCCATCCAGGCTCACGTCACAGTGTCTCTCCCCTGGGCTGTTTAGGAGTCTGCAAAGTCTGCTCAGCTATATATAGGCACAACCCATACTTTAAGGCAAGTAATACCCCTGGGTTGGGGGCAGCTCTAAACCAATGACAGCAGGATTTCATAAATAAATGCCCCAGCCTTCTCATCCTGCAAGACATAGAATATGGACAGTTCTAAGGTGCCTTCTACATATTCCTCAGAGCCCCTATGGGATTGAACCCCAGTTGCCCACAGCTGTAACCCACTCATTTGTTGACTTTTCTCCCTTCCTCATTTGCCCGACTTCTGTTTCCTAAGATAACTTCCTCCCCGCCCCAAATGATCTGCACCCAAGTCCTATCTCAGGGTCTGTTTTCAGGGAAACCTAATTAAGGCAGGCAGCATATTTGGTCCCTTGACAAACTGAGGTATGTCTATGGAACAGCCATCCAGAGAGTGAAGGGGCTGGTAATGACACAACATAAAAACAATGAAAATAGCTGAGGAAACTGGGAGAAGAGAAAACTTACAGAAATAATTATAGTCATTTTAAAATTCCTGGAAAGCATTCATGTAGGAGAGGACCAGGGGAGATACGAGCATTAATTGTAGGTTGTGTGTCAGATATTAGGCAGTGTGCCAACACACGTATTATCTCATTCCATCTTACAACAATCCAGGGAGGTAATTACTATCTTTATCTTTCAAATGAGTAAACTGAGATACAAAGAGGTGAAACCATTTGCTCAAGGTCCAAAACTAGCAAGTATTTGAACTGAGATTCAAATCCACACCTACTTGTGCCCCAGCTTGTGTCTTCCTGCTGTCCTGTGCCTGTTGCACTGATGGGCAAGACTGGGACCAACAGGCAGACATTCTGAGTCTGCAGAATTGTCTTTATACGAATGCAGAGCATAACAGAGATTGTTTAGATGTTCACTGATGCTATTTTCTCTTCCTGGATGCAGAAGAACATTTCATGTTCCAGCTTCCTTTACAATTAGATTGGGGCCATGTGCCAGGGTTCTGGCAAATGGGAATGTGCAGATGTGATGCACCTGATATTCTGTCTCTCTCTCTCTCTCTCTTTTTCCTTTTAGCTAGCTGAAAACAGAGAACTCAGTAGAGGATTCTGGGAAGGTCCCGGGAGATGGCAGAGCTACCAGATGGAAGGTATATGGATCCACAGGGCATGGGGTGGGATAGAGCACCGGATGTGTTCACACTAGACTGGGACATGAGCAATAAGTGAACATACGTTGGATTAAGCCACTGAGATTTGGGGGTTGTTATACAACTGGCATTCCCTAAGAAGCCCTGAGCTTCCTGTCTCAGAAAGCACACAAGCAGTGATCAGATGTTCAACTGCCAAGGCTGTTGTAAAAGGGATTTCTGTGAGAGTGGACCAGATGACCTGTAAAAATGATAGCTCATGTTTACTGAGTTGTTATAGATCAGGCATGTACATGCATTCTCTCATTTAAGTCTACAGTGTACTTCATCATGCTCATTTAATACATGAGGAAAGCAAGGCACAGAGAAGTTAGGTAACTTGCCCAAGGTCACACAGCAAGTAAGAGGTAGAACCAGACACCCTTCTTACCCCTTCCAGGTACTTGACTATTAATCAGTACTCCCCACCATCTCTAAAACCAAAGTTATGGTTTTAAAGGCTTGCAGACTGCATCATTTTTGTCCGTGCAGGAATGTTTTGTTTTGTTTTTATTTTAAAATTTCAGACTATGCTTAAAAATAAAAAGATTTCACATAGAAATCCAGTTTTCCAGTTTCTCTTGAAAATCCAGAAATTCTGGCAAAACTGGCTTATAGGCCATGATAGCAACAGGCAGCTAGAGCTGAGGAGTTGCGCCCCCTTTAGGTGGGCCATCAACTTGTCTCCTCATCGGGCTCCAGGAGCTTTTGATTTAGTGAACCCTGAAAGGTTCCATCTAAAGCTAAGTTCTCCCCAGGAACAGTGTTGGGCATATAACAGGAACTCAGCAAGTGTGTAGGAAATGAATGAATAAAAGCAGAACTCAGATTCTGTCACCCCCTCCCTCTTGTTCTTCCAGCTCTCCTTCCTATGATTGGGAACCAGTGAATCTGAGTCCCTAGGTAGTAACACAAAAGACTAATTTCGCTTCTGTTCCAATCAGCCAAGACCCAGGTTAAGGTACCTACAAACACTGGGCCTGACCTGGGCTCACGGTGACATTTTCTACCAACTGAAAATGTTCGCTTCTTAGTGAGTAGTGTTTGTTCTGAAGAACCAGCCGAAGCTGGGGCTGAAAGGCCAGGCAGGTTGTTTGGTTCTGTCTTTGATTAGGCTGTGCACAAGGGACACTTTGTGCAGTCTGTATAGCAGGGCGCAGACAGGCAGGCATGCCTGCTCCCAGCTTTGGAGACTCTCTCCTAACAGTGCTCAAGATGGACAGGCACAATTTAATCCTCCTTGTTTAGAGCAGCCTCAGGCTGCTGGACTTACGTGTGGGTGTGTAAGCCTTGCACAGGGGGAGCTTTTCTTCCAGGGTTGTTAGCAAAGCTCATTTGGAGAAGTACAGGTCTGGGGCATGGCTTGGATCAGCAGCCGTGACGCACACAGCGAAAGCTCCAGAAGTCGCTGATCCCCTTAGAAATCACTGTCCATCCCCACCTTCACCCTGTCGTCCCAACCCAGACCTGGGACAGCACTGCTTTTCTCTGGACGGCTGGTATCTTGACATCAGGGAGAAGGGGATTACAAGGGCTCCTCCAGGAGGTAACCTCCTGCTTATTTGCCTGCAGGAATAAGGGGGTCTCTCCATAGGCTTTGACTTCTGAGGCCCCTATTGTGTAGCAAAGTGGATTGCTTAAAGCAGCTGCTCTGGATCTGAGGTGATTTTGCTCCCCCAGGGGCATTTGCTAAGCCTGGAGGCATTTTTGGTATTAACGACTGGGGGTGGGGGAATGCTGGTGGCTTCTAGTGGATAGAGACCAGGGCTGCTGCTAAACATCTTACAGTGCACAGGACAGCCCCCTGCAACAAAGAATTACCCATCCCCAAATGTTGTATGTACCCAGGCTGAGAAACCGTGCCTTGAAGGATGGTTTTATTCCTTTTTTTAAGTTTCAAAATTATAAAAAGCAATTTATTATTTTATAATCAGAAAAATAAGTTATTTTAAATATAGATAAATATGTTGGACTTCCCAAGTATCACCTTCTTTCATTATTTACAGTAGTGTTGGCACATAGTAGGTACTCAGTACCTATTTGTGCAATGAATGAATGACATACTGCACTAGTTTACCTTATTTAATTGGTTATAAGTGGTTACTTCTTTCATTGAGGCAACATACATCTCTTTGCGGGGCCCTTTAGCTTTAGCTATGGGCCCCTGACTCCAACTGCACTTTGTTTAATAAAATGTCAGTTTGCTAATAAGGTTGGCCTCTGTCTTTCCTCAACCCTAACACTGTTATTTGAGTGGATTTGACTTGGTGAATTTCTGATCCATCTGTATGAGAACCAGATTTGATATTGATATGGATTGTAGCCATAAAGCTGTTTTTCATTGAAGAAGAAACATTTTATAATTGAAAAATTGAATTGTTACTTGTAACACTTGAGTCAGAAAGCCCCAAACTTGGGCCTCCCTGGTGGAGCAGTGGTTGGGGAGGCTGCCTGCCGATGCAGCGGACGCGGGTTCGTGCCCCGGTCCGGAAAGATCCCACATGCCGCGGAGTGGCTGGGCCCGTGAGCCATGGCCGCTGAGCGTGCGCATCCGGAGCCTGTGCTCTGCAACAGGAGAGGCCACAACAGTGAGAGGACAGCGTACCGCAAAAAAAAAAAAAAAGTCCCAAACTTAAGAATTTCATATTGTTCAAAACGGGAGGCCAGGTGGAATCTGGACTCACTTCTGGTACTGCTTGGCACCTGTCAAAATTGCTGATGGCCCCTGTGGCTCTGTGAACTTTGCCTCTCCCATTTGGTCAATGGTTTCTTTATGGCATTTTCACCACCTGAAATTCTACCAGATATTGTGTACTTGTTTTACTGTCTGTTTCTTCTTCTAGATGTGAGTTCTCTAAGGGCAAGGACCATCTCATTTATTCACTGCTGTGCCTCGAATGGTGCCTGGCACATGGGGAGCACTTAATGAATATTTGTTGAATGAACAAATGGCAGAGCAGAGAGGCCCAGAGACTGGTGACCCACCTAAGGTCGTACTGAGCCCAGCCATGTAGCCAGGTCCAGGCCCTCTTATTTGGCCTACCCCAGCTCCCCCAACAAATACTCTGTCTGGGGGGATGCTAGGCAAGCTCTACTAACACTGCAGAGCTGCCCAAGGAGACTCAGGAGCACAGGGGTGTAGTATGGTATCCTCATCTCCCAGATAGGAGAGGCTGCTGGAGGGGTGAGCTTAGGACATGACACATGGGGTAACCAACCTGGTTGGCCTGGGACCGAGGAATTTCTTCAGATGCAGGACTTTCAGCCTAAAAGGGGAAAGTTCCAGTTAAACTGGGATGAATTGGTCACCCTATGTGACAACAACATTCGTGAAAATCTGTGGTGCCCTACGGTGGATACTTCTGAGAAATGCTTTCAAGTGTCAGGGAATCATGGACTCTTAGTGGTAGAAGGGAGAGACCTCAATGATCATTGAGTCCAGAAGTTGTAGACTCATCTGTCTGCATGAAACTGTGAGAAATGGGGATGGTGGCAAATTGGGGAATATTTGTCCCTTGTTAAAGGAGGTGGCCGCACTCAACTTGAGGTAAATATTGACTTGTGGGCATGAGAGCCCCTGTAGCCAGGTGGGCTCATTTTCCAAGAAAACCCTGAAATTTGTGTTGGGGGTGTGGGTGTGGGTGTGAGAGAGAAAGAGAGACAAGTAAGGAAATCTACTGATTTTTAAACATTGGCAACTACTTTTTTTAAAGTGTAAAGATTATGCAGTGTAACAAAGTGTAACTGTGGGCCAGGTCCGGCTCATAGGCCACTGATTGGGAGCTGCTGACATAGTCTGCTGTTTCATTCTACACAGGGGGAAACTGAGGTACAGAGTACAATGAGTGCACAGCTAGGAGTGAAGGATCCAGGCCCCTTGAACAAAGAGCTTCATTAAAGAAATCATTTTCTGGGAACCCTCCTACACTGTTGGTGGGAATGTATATTGGTGCAGCCACTATGGAAAACAGTATGGAGGTTCCTCAAAAAACTAAAAATAGAGTTGTCATATGATCCAGCAATGCCGCTCTTGGGTGTATGTTGGAGAAAACTATAATTCAAAAAGATACATGCACCCCAATGTTCATAGCAGCACTATTCATAATAGCCAAGACATGGAAGCAGCATAATGTCTATCGACAGATGAATAGATAAAGAAGATGTGGTACATATATACAACGGAATACTACTCATCCATAAAAAAGATTGAAATAATGCCATTTGCAGCAACATGGATGGACTTAGAGATTATTGTACTAAGTGAAGTAAGTCAGACAGAGAAAGACAAATATCATATGATATCACTTATGTGTGGAATCTATATGACACAAATGAACTTATCTCCGAAACAGAAACAGACTCACAGACATAGAGAACAGATTTGTGGTTGCCAAGACAGGGGGTGTGGGTAGGGAAGGGATGGAGTAGGAGTTTGGGATTAGCATTCTATATATAATTAGTATTATATATAGAATGGATAACAACAAGGGCCTACTGTATAGCACAGGGAACTATATTCAATATCCTCTGATTAAACCATAATGGAAAAGAATATAAAAAAGAATGTGTATATATGTATAAGTGAATCACTTTGCTGTACAGCAGTAATTAACACAACATTGTAAATCAAGTATACTTTAATTTAAAAAACCTATTTTTTATAACGATAAGTTAATTTGGCAAGAGGGGAGGGGGACTGTAAAGGGAAAAATTAATTGAGCACCTACTATGTTTCAGACAGTTAATGATTTCACTGTGAAAATCACACTCAGTTTTTACAACCCTTTGAGCAAGTTACTTAATCTCTCTGTGCTTGTTTCCTTATGTGTAAAATGAAAATAATAGTAGGTAATTCATGAAGTTGTGGTAAAGATTAAAGATTCATATGAAATGCTTGAAACCAGATAGTAAGCGTGTGTTGGCTCTCAGCGCCATTGAGGTAGGTGTTATCCTCACCCTCATTGTACACTCGAAGAAACTGATTTCTAAGAGGTTGCTTAAGTTGCCCATATTGTCCAGCAATAAATTAGAATCAAGAGTTGGACCCTGATTGTCTGAATATAATTACAGGGGTCTTTTCCTCTACTCTCCTTGTTATACAACTAGGCTGGTGTTATAAATTCAAGATAAGAAAAACAAAAACAGCCCATTTTTCTCCTTGGTAATCATTGTACAGACAGTCAAGGTCAGAACTTAAGTTCTGTGGTATTTCCCTA